>NC_080389.1:45850065-46150065 GCF_028751815.1 Salvia miltiorrhiza
CGAGGTGCAAACTTGTTCAAGGCGGTAGCAAGAATCTCGCTCTACTCCCCTTCGTGCAAGGCATTGAGAGAGATGAAACTCCTCGCTGTTGCTGCTGAAACTCTAAGTGTTGAAAGGAGAAGGGGTGGCTCAAGGATTGAAGAGTGAATTTATAGGAAGAGCTCGGCTGTGTGCACTTGAGTGCCGAAGAGAGAGCATAGGCTGAGATAGGGTGCAGCAGGAGAGGTGGCGTGAGGCCTTTCGATTTCCCAGCCAATGGGAGGAGCTGCTGCTGCAGTCTTGACGTGCGGCTTTTCGGCTGCCCGGCTAATGGGAGGAGAGCTGCTGTTGCTGCAGCTTGCGTGGGAGGCCTTTCGGCTGCCCAGCCAATGGCTGTTGCTGCAGCACCTTATCCGCCTTTTCATTTCTCCTCTTTTTCCTTCTTTTCCTTACATGTGGCGTTAGCAGGTGGCGGATAGGGTGGCGTGGGCGGTGGTGTGATTTAAAAAGATCTAAGTAAAATCCTTCAGTGTTGCTCTCTCTCTCGGTATTAGAAATACTGGTTTCGCGTTTCTGATAAAATCGATACTTGCTAAATTAAATCCGTAGATTTAATTCGTTCGTCATCCTAATACTCAAATTAATCCGTAGATTTAATTAGCTTCAAAGTCGGAAATAATTCACGACTTAGTAACATCATGAAATAAACTCCATCTTGATAAATAACACAACTTTGCTAAGTTGGTTATAATTGAGTACTAATAGTTCATCGACTCAAAGATTCTCGTCGCGGTCTTAAACACGCGAAGGTAAAAAGAAATGCATACTGCTAGTGTAGTGACTCTGTCTCCGAAATACGTAATTCAGAAACATAGTTGAAATCATAAAGTCCTTCGATTACTGGCAGATAGATAAATAAACATGCAATACTGGAATTAAATACTGATAAAAGAGCGGGTTGTCACATAAAAGTCCATATAAATCTGGGTGTATTCGTTTCAGACTTTTTAAAATCCATACAAATCTAGGTGTATTCGTTATTCCATTGACTTCAAATCCGGAATGACTTTCATGGATTTCATCCAAAAAATACACACGACGAAATCCGGCCAAGAACCACGAGAATTGAAATCCATGGAGTTTTGAGCGAGCGCTGAGTTCCAGCGGCCGCGGCCAAGAAGCTAGCGATCGCTGGAACTCAGCCACCGTTGAGAGAGTCCAGCAGACGCTGGATTTGAGCGTGCGCTGGTTATGTTCCATTCATTTGGACCTAATTTGAATATGCATATTTTAGGTGATCTGACAGTGAACGAACTTCAAAGAAACAATCTTGTATGACTAATTAGCATGAGAGTCCAGCAGACGCTGGATCTGACAGTTGGCTTAACTTCTTGTTTCTAAAAGTAGAAGAAGAGCTCCTCATGCACATAGTCATCTTAAGCTCATTCACCATGCAATAATGATTTCTTTGAGGAAAATTTGTTGTGTATGAATTCTATGACCAGCACGTTAGTCCGATATATTTATGTTCAATGAATGGGCACTAGTCTGATATATTTATGCAGTAGTACCGCAGTCTTTTTTTTTTAAAAAAAATGTTTTTATTTTTGCAGCTGAGCAAGAAATTGGAACAGATGAAAGCACCTAAGCGGCAGAAACTCCAGGCTGTGAAACCGAGCGTGGGGGGTCGTGGCATGGATCTCTAATCTTCTCGTTTCGCTGGAACTCCAGGCTGTTTCTTTGAAGTTCGCTCGCTGGAACCCAGCGCTCGCTGGGTTTCCAGCGGTGCTGGGACTCAGCGAGCGTTGGCATCATGGATTTCAATTCCAGAATTATCCCTTAAATTCTTCGAAAATCAGTGAAAATCGGGGTGAAATCCAACCACGAATTCTTTGAAAGTCGTCTGGAATCTATGTGAATTCCATGGAATTTAAATTCCATGGACTTTTTAAAGTCTGTGGAAATCCACAACGAATACACCCCCTTAGTATACAATTGTATTATTATCGTCATTCGAATATTGACCAATCAGAGGACTTAATGCACCATCCTTTTTAATATATTTTAAATTTACTTAAATCAATATAACTATTCCAATAGTATCACCATCATTATTGTGAAATCGATCATTTTCATGTAGAACATGTACTAGCTAGGATCATTTAAACATTTCTCGATTTTCGATTAAAATCAAGTCGACTCGATACCGCATTCCAATCGAATATCGAATTATTGGGCCAACGAGAAAAATTAGCAATCCAATAGATTGGTTGTTGATAAAAACACATAAATTGCGCGAGATTATGAGCTACATTATTCGCTTCTCTATATATATGATTAACACTAATAAACATAGACGATCGAGCAATAGTAAAAATAAAAATATCCAAAATATCATCCGATAAAATAGACTCTTCTTCTCGGGGCATGCTATGCCGCCATCATAGAATCCGTGTACAATAAAGAGATTGAAGCTTTAAGAATATGTTTATTCACAGTTCCACCAATAAGTTATTCTAACTAATACGCCCATCTATGCGATGCACTTCGAAATCAAAATTAAATGTCTTTTTAAACAAATATATATAAATATTAAACAAAATATAAATAAACGTAAAATATGGTTTAAAAATAAAATATCAATTATTCAATAAAATTTCGAATTTAAAAACGTAATTTTCAACTATGTATAAAGTGTAATGATAATTATAGTTATTAAATAATTTAAATTATTTGACAATGAAAATTAGTATACACATTATTGAAAATTCTAAAAAAATTATTGATTTTAAAAAAAATTAACCATTACTATTATACACATTATTATTATTGAGTATTCCACATAATACTAAATAAATATTTCATACACAAACATAACTTATTTGTTTTAAATTTATTTTTTATGATTTGTATAATATATTAAAGATCTTGTTACGAACTTAAACTTAAGATGCATACGAATATTTCTTCATAAATTAAATTTGGCGATATTTAGAAACGAATCAAAATTATAAGAGAGAGAGAGGGAACATGATGGGAGAAGAGAGAGAAAAAATGGAGGGAGAAAACTCCTTTTTTATATATTATATAGATATAGATAAGAAAAAGAATTTGATTTTAAAAAAGAGATAATATTTTATTTTGGATAGTCGATTGTAGACTTATCTATCCCACAACCTACTTTATTAAATAAAAAAAATTTCATTTGATATAATGAATCATTAATAAAATATAAAAATTATAGAATTGAATTGAGTTATAGATGGTTTATGTTTTATGTGAAGGAAATTGAAATGTTTATTTTTTTTAAATTTAGATTGACGAGAGTAGTTGACAAACATAGTCTAAAAATTTTCGGTTATCGGGACGGGAACTGATATACAGATTGACCGATTAATAAATAAAACTAGTCGGTAACCCGTCGAAAATCGACGGGAATAAATGAAAACATATAAATATTTGTAATTATTCAATACATTTTTTATTTGATGATTTTTTTTCACTAAAATAAAGCATTAAATAAATTTGTTTTAAAGTAAAAGATGTTCACTAAATACTATTTTTACTAATATTTAGTCAAACAATTCTCTCAACTCAGAAGCTAATTCTAAGAAACTAATTTTAGACACTTCCACCAATTCAATCTGATTATGATGATTTTAGAAATTTCCGATGCTTAAAAGTCAACTTCTGTCTCCCCCTCCAAAAGAAAAAAAAGAAGAAGAAGCAAATTCCGAAGTCCCAAGCCGAAACATGATATTGTAAAACATGAAATATATCCATCCTCATACAACACATTATTGTAATGCGATTATATATAAAATAAAAGAAAAACCTAAGATACCCTTGAAAGCACAAAAGAAGCAGACTAAGGCCGAGCCTCATTAAAACCCTTTTACGGAAAACCCGGTAGGAAAAACCGTAGAAGGAAAAAAGAGTACTCGTCTAAAACGAAAACAAAAAGGAAAGGAAAGAGGAGCGGGAAGGTCAGTTTCAAGAACTCCGGCCTGACCATCGTCCCCAAACAGACCCAGCTCAACCATCCTTATATAACATATTTTACCTATGAACATGAAAAAATATGATGGGATTTATTGCACCTTTCTTCCCTCCAAGCACAAGCAGCACACATATATCAAATCAACCTAGCAAAATATAAGAAAAAAAAATATTTTAAATAATATCGTTATTGACTTAAAACTTTTAAAGTTTGAATAAAATATTAAATTTGCAATTACCTCATAATCTATCGAAAATTTCATCATACACAACATTAGTTGTTGTGTCTTGCGTATGACCACTCTCATCACATATTAAAATCTTTAGACCTTTTTTTTAGTGACTCTTGAGATTGCCACGTAGAGTTGTCCATGACTAAAAACTGGTTTCGGTAGGTATAATCCTACATTTGGAAGAGATTGTCCCTGACTTTTATTTATTGTCATAGCAAAACAAACACTCACAGGAAATTGCACTCTCTGAAACCGAATTGGAAATTTAACGAAATCTGATGGACTCGTAATCATTCTAGCTATGGGAAACTTCTTGCCCGCATTTTTTCCTGAAATGAGTTTGCCTTCAATTACACGTTCCTCAAGTTGAGTTACTATCAGCCTAGTGCCATTGCAAAGCTCATTAGATGGATCAATATTTCTGAGAAGCATTATTATGCATCCTTCTTTCAATTTAATTTCATGACTCGGTAATCCTGAACACTTGATTGTGTTGAGATATTCAACCGAGAATACCTGTTCATCAAGGTCCACTTGTCCATCTTCTTTACAAATACTGTCTGAACTTAGGTAAACCATTTCCTTGCTAGACATCAGAGACATGACGTAATCATTGATCGTATCAACCATCTCATTGGTGGGGGTCAAGATAGCTCTATTCTTAAACATTTATGGATCAAATGCATTATTCATGACGTCATTATATGTGTTTTCCACTATAGCTGCAATAGGATTTGTTGCATCGCGTATAAGGATATCTTCTGATAATGCCACAACAGATTCTCCATCACCAAGGCTATGTCCGGCTGTACCGTCACCTATTTTAAGTATCCACTCTGCAAATTCTTTGGTTTCTTCTGCATCCGAACCAGAAGCATTTGCCTGAAACAAAAATGTGCACCAATATGTCTTATTCGAATTATCACTAAATCAAACAAAAATATCTATTGTTTTTATCAGCCTTATTGCCTTCCCTATACGTTGTATTATAGTCTTTTCATGAAAATATCCTAACTATACATAATTACATTTAAATGTTCACAAAATCAATCAAGATAAGCCATTTAACCTTACTGTGTCGTCTTGTAAAGTATGTAATCCATAGAAAAACTATCTATTACTACATCAGTTTTAATTAGCCTAATATAATTGACAAATACCCTCATATTCTATCAAGGTATTTGGATTTAGAATAAATTAATAAATTTTTGTTATTATTGCTGAACTTAATTTACTATGGTCGCCTTTATATAACATCTACTAAGGAATGAGGACTAATTCGAACAATGCAAGATAAAATTATTAAGATAAATACATTGATACAAACAATTAGTAATTTTTTTATTTTAATATTTTTATTTGGATTAAAATAATATTAATAAATTATCATGGTAATATAATTTTTTTAAAATATATATTTAGATTAAGATTAAAATACCTGTAATCTCATTTTCTTAGTTAACTTGAGAACTTGACACGAATTGCAAAGTTGAGATGAACTTATAGAGGCATGCACGATGTCATGCCGACTTCCCTTAGGGATCACTAGAAGTATATGTCGAAAGTCGCCTAATGCTTAAGAAAAAAACATTAAGCACTCAAATTCATATTGATTTTATTTTTAAATTTATTTATTTAATTGTTAAATTTTTATTTATTTTTTTAAAAAGTTGACATTCATGTTCCATGATATCTAGCCCAAAACTTTGATCAAATTTGGCCCAAATTCTATCGTTGTCGGCCCCATAATCGATTTCATAATATCATGGTGAGAAAGTCATAATTTGAACACAACTAACATTCTACCAAAACAACGACTGACAAAAAGGGATCCTCAAAAAAAAAAAAAAAAAAAAAAAAAAACGGCTGACAAAAGGTAAATCCAAAATTCTAGAGCTGAACAGGAATTTATTTTGTTAATTTTCATCGACGATCCTCTGTCTTTAGTTGATTAAGCTGCGGCGAAGTTGGGTAAAAGTTTTAAAAAATCAACGATAATGGTGAAGCCAAAAATCGCGCCATCTATGCTGTCGTCGGACTTTGCAAATCTGGCGTCGGAGGCGGAACGGATGATTCGATGCGGCGCGGATTGGCTGCATATGGATATTATGGTACTTCTTTGTATCTTTGTCTCGATTTATGTTTCGTGTGGCTTCATCGGGGATTTTTGTTATTGAACTGAAATTGTGTTTTAACAGATCGAGTTGTTCGAGAAATCAATTTCAATAGAACCCGATAAAAATTGAGCTAGAATCATTTGCATTTTGTACTTACTTTAGCTTATTGTGCTGCTGTGCTCATTCAAAGCGTGCTGTTATTGAACTGAATTTGAGTTCGAACAATTCGCGTTACTATTCAATTTGATTAATTTCAATAGGAATTTTTTGTGCTGAGCTCGACTTAAGTCGTTAACTTAATACGCCTAGTTCAAGAAGGTTTTGTTAATCGACGACCTCATTAAAAAATTAAAGTTCGAAGTGAGTAGTACCGTTTGGTTAATTCTCTAACTAGTGAGACGTTTGGATCAACATTTTCAAGTGATCGACTGATTGTTGTTGAAAACATCGTGACATTTACACAAATAGTATACATTATCAGAACACATTATTGATTTATTGCATAAAGTGTGAGATACTATTGATATTGGCTTGCTTTTTCACAAACTTTTGTGAATCTAATCCTAGTTTCCTAGGCGCATGTGACCTATTAAATTTTTCTACAGCTAATTTTGTTGTAGCGAGCAACGTTCGTTATGTTTCATAGAATTTGGCATGCACTATAACTAATTTCTGGTTCATTGCAGGACGGGTAGGTTCTTACTTGTTACTCAGTTGAAGAATCATCATTCTCACATTCTGCTGATGATGATAATATACCAAGCCTGCAAAATATTCAAGCTGTTACTAAGTATTTTCCTCAATGGAATTTAACTATTGGATATTTTGAATTGATGTCTGTATCGTGTTTTACAGTCATTTCGTGCCAAACCTCACAATTGGGGCTCCAGTGATAGAGAGTTTGAGAAAGCACACACAGTAAACACTTCATCCTTTTTCTCATATACCAGCTCAAATTATGACTTTTACACGTGTGAAGTTCTCTTTTTGATGATCATTTTGGATATTCTTACCTTCCAGGGCATATTTAGATTGCCACTTAATGGTAACAAATCCTATAGATTATGTTGAGCCGTTTGCAAAAGCAGGTGCTTCTGGTTTTACGTTTCATGTAGAAGTCTCTAAAGGTGGAGTATCGCTCTCTAAACTTTCTCTTTTCCGCTTATTCTGATTACTTCAATGTTTAGAAGAATGAAACCTACCGTGAGATCATAGTGTACTTCTAACTGATAACATGTGCATTCCGATTGGGTTCTGCCTAAGGTTGATGGTGATGAAAAAAAACGAGTTCTATTTTGGCAGATAATTGGCAAGAACTTGTGCAGAAGATCAAATCAAAGGGTATGAAACCTGGTGTTTCCTTGAAGCCTGGAACCCCGGTCGAAGAAGTCTATCCACTGGTATGATATTCGATTATTGTCAATTTCATCCATTAAGTGGTATATTAATGACTTTGTGAGTAAGATTTTTGTCTCTAATTTGGCTTTCCATGCTCACAGCTCGATGGTGACAATCCTGTGGAGATGGTTCTCATTATGACTGTGGAACCTGGATTTGGTGGGCAGAAGTTTATGCCAGAAATGATGGAGAAGGTATACAAATTATTTTTCTCCACCCCAACGTTTTATCTCCCAATGACTATTCTTCATGTTTCGCGTAACACAATCATCTACCAAACTTCAGGTGCGTGTTCTGCGGAAGAAGTACCCATCACTTGACATAGAGGTGACTGCCTAGCCTCTAACAAATTTCTAATTTTCTTAGTATTTGTGTTAGTATTCTTCATAATATTATTTTATTTCTTCGATAGTTCTCAGTAGCCAATATTTACTAGGCTTGCCAACATATACCTTAGAACTCCAACTGTAGAAGTAACTGATCCTTAGCTACACTCTCAAATAGAAATAATCAGCCGCGGGAAGTTTGCTCTTTTATAGTCTATAAGACGAAAAACATTTGAATTTGACTAGGGATAGTCGGAATTCACCCTATACAATTGAGTGCTTCACGTGATATAGGATATACATCCAACCACTGCGATTACTGATGAAAATATGCTCCTTCATAGGTCGACGGTGGTTTAGGACCTTCGACAATCGATCTTGCTGCTTCAGCAGGAGCAAACTGCATTGTTGCAGGAAGTTCAGTATTTGGAGCTCCAGATCCTGCTCATGTTATATCACTACTGTACAAGAGTGTAGAGAATGCGCAGAAAAGTAGTTAGCTACTTTTTGAGGGACGAGGATGGCGACATATTATGATTGCTTTGAACTGTATTACGGTGTAATTTACGATTATAGTAATGTAATAAATTGAACTACATCTATGTTAACTGTATTAGTACCATTTTCACATATTTATGAGAGTTAAATGTTGAAGGCATTGATTGTATTGTGATTCAGAGGTGCTGTGCAGCTTGTTTAAGCATGATATTTCTACTTTCCTCGTATTGAGTTTCGATATATGATGTACTTTATTGCAACCAAACTGTTTCTTGATCTGGTAGGAACTACACTGTCTGAAATGCATTAGCTTCCTAGGAGTATATATTGTAGATATTACTAGAACTGTCAAAACGGGAAGCGCTGCAGCCGGGGCTGAGGCCCGGGCCAAAATCGGGCAAGGCTGACCTGGTTTTCGGGGCAAATTAGACTAAGAAATTTCATGAATAAAGAGTTATGTGGCTCAGCCCAAAATCGAATCGGATTACTTTTGATTGTTCTAGATATTACTTTCGATTAGGACATGGGCATGCTTGATTTTTAGTCGGATCATACTTTTATAAGTTGGAAAAGTTTTGGGTCCAATGTCAAAATCTAATAATAGGGTGCACGAACAAGCAAGCAATTTGGATGGGCCCATGTGTCACCAACTAATTTTCGAGGTTCAGCTTGCTTGTTCGATGATTTCGTAATTTAAATGTAATTACGAGAGATGTTGGGTCGCTATTCTCAATAACAGCATAACATTCTTCTAAAACTTTTGTAGCTATTGCATACTGTGTATCAATCAATAGCACCAAATGGAAATTGGAATAGCACCCGGCCCCGAGAAATACCCTGTTTACGTGAGAAATCTATAATAGAAAAAAAATACTAAAAAAATTGTCATTCTCCTAAAAATAATTAAAAAGTTGTCACATTTTTATCAAAGCTTTGATAGATCTGTAATCGTAACATATCTCTAGATGTGTGCATGATCACTAATTATTACACCCCCATGTACGATTGTACCTTAATCACAATTACCTAATCTGCAACTTGCAAATTCAATCAAATTTTCAAATATCAAGAGTTATTATAAGAGCAGAAACCAACGAGTTCCCCATAATTTGTTTAATTAATCTCGATGAATATTCATTGTCACATTTATGAATGCATAAAGAAATACAGTTGCAGCTAAATCCAAGATTTCTGTCGCCAAGTCGACCCCTTGTAATTCTGTGCAATTTCCTGGTTATAGATCCAAAAATATTCAGTCCCCACTCTCGAAATCCAGATAATTTTCATTATTCTAACTAGGCACTCAAATTAATTGGATTTAGTGTCACATAAACTAGAAAAACATGATCTCATTTTCTTATATATATGCTGTTCTTGCGGAAGCTAACACACGATCGCTTCGCGCCACTCTGAGCATCACAACACAAACAGGCAGAGAATTAATTGAAAATGTGGATGACAGCAGATTATGTAGGCATCGCGGCGGCTGGGATTCTGCTCATCACCGCCATCATAGCAACCATTTTGTTTCTGATGAAGAACATGACCAGGAGAGAGAATTCAATGAAGCAGGAAGCCGATTCGGAGCTGCAGAGACTCAGCTTAAGCTTCCGAACCGCAACCGACAACAAAGTCTCCTTCGACGGATCTCACGACGATCCAACCCCCCACGCCCACGCCCAAAACTACAAATTCGAACATCTGCAAAAGGCCACGCAGTATTTCAGCTCAAGCAACCTCATCTCCGGCGCCGTCTATCGCGGCCGCCTCGACGGAGAGGACGTGGCGATACGGCGCCTCCCGACGCATGTGGTGTCGAGAATCGAGTTCCATCTCGCTCAGCAAAGCATCATCGAACATCCCAACATAATTAGGGTTTTGGGCACGTGCACGCCCGACGCCAACGCTCCAGATTCGTTCCTAGTTATCGAATACGCGAGCAACGGCTCCCTGCGGGATTGGATCCACGGGGGTTTGGCGATCAAGAATCAATTCATCGCGTCGTGCGATAGGCTCTTGAATTGGAATCAGAGGTTGAAAATATGTGCAGATGCAGCGAACGCGATGCACTTCTTGCACGATGCCGTTAATCTCTTCCACATACGTTTGAACGTCGGAAATATATTCCTCGACCACGAATTCAACGCCAAAATCTGTGTCTCTCTAGAAAGCAAGAATGATCGCGAGGAAGGGTGGTTGGCGCCGGAGTATGTGAGAGAGAGAGTTGTGTCGCCGAGCGTTGATGTGTTCGCGTTTGGGGTGGTGCTGCTGGAGGTTATGTCGGGGCGGCCGCCGGCGTCGGGGAAGCTTTATGATGAGATAGAGATGGTGGAAAGTGGGGAGGAATGTTTGAGGGGGTGGATGGATGGTAGGATGGGGGAGGGGTATTCGATTGATGCGGCGGTGGAGGTGGTGAAACTTGCGAGGTGTTGCGTGGAGGAGGAGGCGGCGGCAAGGCCCGGCGCCGGAGAAATCGCGGCGAAGCTGCTGAATGTGGTGGAGGAGGGTTGAATATTAGTAATAATTAATTCATGCAGTTTGTCAAGATTGGCGGGTAAAACTTTTATTTAAATATTAATGACGGGAAAAGAAGATTGGTTTTGGTTTCTTTCCACGTGAAAATAGTTGACCTGCGTTTTATGTATCTTCATATTTATGTTTTTCTTACGTTTTATTTGGAATATATATTACTCCCTCTGTCCCGGTCAAAGCGGTGTACTTCTTTTGAGCATGAGATTTAAGGAGAATAAGGTTATAGTGTAAATTAATGTGTGTGGGGTCAAATTGTTTATAGTGTAAAATCATTACCAAAAAAGAAAATGCACCACTTTCGGTGGAACAGTCCAAAAAGAAATACGCACCACTTTTGGTGGGACGGAGGGAGTAACTAATAACTGCTATTTGCACGTGTATACTTCAATTCCATTATTATTATTATTATTATTATTATTATTATTATTATTATTATTATTATTATTATTATTATTATTATTATTATTATTATTATTAATCAGATTGATTGTATTCAATTAGGATTTATAAATATTTAATTTTAATTTTTAATTAACAATTAATTATTAAGATTGTTTATTTTATATTCAGGGTGTATCTAATTTTTAAGCTTCCTTTTTTTGTAATACTAAATGTTAATAAGGTTCATTATTTTCTATTAATTTTTGTTTTGTTATATTAGTAAACTAATGAATCTAATAGTGGGATGTAAGCAAAATTGAGATGGAGAATATCAATCCATAAATATTAATATATTATTGAAAAAACAAATTTAGTTATATATTGTATGATTATATATAGTTCGATGTTTGATCGGTCACGAATTTCTTCTTATTAACAAATAATTTATTGTTACATGGACAAATAAATAAACAAGCGATCCCAAAAAAAAACAAAAACAAATTGTAGAATATAAATGGTGGGTAAGTGACCAAACTAGCTATTTTTAGTTATCATATACAGATCGAATTCGATTGTACGTATTAATTGTTGGCCTAACAAAAAGTAATGGATCTTTTCATGAAAGCTAGCCTAACTTGACACCCATAAAACACGTTTAAACATATAACAACATTCATTTTTTGGCTGTGCAATAACCAGGAAACACGTTTTAAAAAAGAAGTCATCTTGGGTACATCCGGGTGTACCGTACACTCGGGTTGACCCGTACCCAAATCACAACCCACATCTTGATCCAAACTCGCATTCTGACTCAAATCGTATAAATGACACTAGTCGGTTATACAAATGACACTATTCTGCTACACAAATGACACTTCGTATAAATGACATTATAACATTGTAAATGATACTGTGTATAATTGACACTATTCTAAAATATAAATGACACTTCCTGTAATTGACACTATAAGATTGTAAATGACACTGTAATATTTTAAATAACACTATAAGATTGAAAATGACACTATAACATTTTAAAATGTTACATTGTCATTTATATAATTGAATAGTATCAAGTATAAGCAGTGTCATTTGTATAACTGAATAGTGTCATTTACACGATTTGAGTCAGGATGCGGGTTTGGATTAGCATGCGGGTCATGATCTGGGTATGAATCAACCCGGGTGTACAGGAGATTTTGTGTTAAAAAATTGCTTCTTTGCAATAACCTGCTAACTATATCGAAAACGAGGTGTGATAGGCTCAAACTAACAAATTTAGTGACGATTTGAACTTGCGATTTTTTTTAGGGACAACTACTAATCATGCAGTTAATTTGCCTAAAACACTATAATCACAATCTAGAAGTTTCCATTATTATTAAATTAAAAAAAAATGAAGTTTCTGGGAGATTATTGACACTACAAAAAAATTGGTGATTACCGACGGCGAAATGCCGTCGGTAAAAAAAGACGGCCGCCGGTAAACAGTGCTACCGGCGGCGATAACGGCGGCAATATTCCGCCGCTAAACTGTTCGTCGGCAACAACATTAACGGCGGTGAACGGACGCCGTCGGCCGTTAACGGCGACGATGCCGCCGGAATTGTCGCCGTTAAACGGCGGAGCCATGCCGGAGAATTAACGGCGGCAACCACTGCCGCTACTTACCGAGGGCGTTTTTGCCGTCGGTAGATATCTACCGGAGTCCGGCGACCCTGCCGGAAAACTAGCGACGGCGTTTACCGCCGCTAAGTGGCGGCGGCAGAACGCCGTCGGTAACAAGCCACAGCCGTCCGGTGGTTCTTTGCCGGAGGGAGGCCGCGTACCTACCGAGGGCAAAACGCCGTTGGTAATTACTGACGGCGTTTTGCCCTCGGTAATTTTTTTAGTTTTATTTTTTTATTTTATTTTATTTATTTATTTATTTTATTGTATATCCACAATTTATTTCCGTATTTTTATTGTATTGCATACTTTAGACGAACTTCCCCGTCGGTGACCCGACTTCCCAGTGGGTCACCCATCTTACTTGTGCTCTGTGTCAAGCACGCTTAACTTTGAAATTCTTTTCGAGTGGTCACCAGTACAGAACACTCGTATTATTGATATATCTACATCTATTAATTCATTTAAATGCTATATACTCACTCATATAATTATTATAATCTTTGAATATGTGGAGATAATACCTGAAATATGTTGTTAATTAGTGATCGAGTTCGTTTCGGTCCTTATTTTTATCGTCGGTAAAATATTTAATTAATATTTAATTATTAATTAATTAATTAATTAATTTTTTTTTTAACATTACCAAAAGTGTTTTAATTTGGTTATTATAATGTGATTTGAATTTATTTGTTTATGTTAAATGCAATCATCATCATCATTGCCGTAAATATATAAAACATATATAGTTTTAATAATTAAAGCACTTGAAATATATAGTTCAATACAACATAAATTTGAAAAGAAAATGCAAATGTAATTTTGTTTGAAAACATAAATATATAGTTTTAATAATTCTAAGCATCATCATCATCATCATCATCATCATTGGCATCAATGGCTGGAGGTGGCTGAGCATTATACATCCTCATAAACGCCTCCAATTGAGCCATGCGGTCCTGTATCTCTTGGCGTGCTGCTTGCTCTGCCGCCATGCGCTCCTCCATCTGTTGGCGTTGTGCTTGCTCTGCCGCCAATCGCTCCTCCAGCGTGGAGATCCATGTCTCATAAAGCTGCTGAGACACCGCAGAACTGCCCGTGCTGCGGATAGACCCCCTACTAGCCTGACTCTGCCCGGCACTCCCGACGCCGTAGATCCGTGACCTATCCGGATGCACCATCTCCAAATACACCTCGTCTAGCCGGTTATGTCGTCCTGTGGCAGCGGCCACTTGATGAACCTCGGCCTAATTCATACATAACAATGCATAATTGTTAGAAAATAAATACATTCACTAGATATTTGAATAAACTTAAACACTTACGTCAATTCTTGCATCTCTCGGAGACGTATAACTTCCGTCGGGGTACATGTGGAGGCGGAGGAAGGTGGCATAGTTCGATGAATCCTGGGGAAAATCAGCCTCCAAGCTCTGTAGATGCATTTATATAACTCGTGATAAGTTATATTAGTCAAGATATTAATTTAATTTATATACTTAATTATTTGTTAATTACATACCTCTAAAAAATTGACTTATATTTATGTATGAGAAATATTCGTACTACAAACGCACTACTTCATGTTTGCTGCGTACAAAAATGATAGTAGAATATATGTATGATACATAGAGAAGTTTTGCGTCAAACTGTTTACATGTCAAAATTGGTAAGATGTGTAATTGAAAAATTGATTAATCCGTGAAACATGTGGTGAGAATTAAGAAGAACATCACAATGAGTGTTATGTTAAGGAGAAATTATCGTAGAAATATAAACAATATATAAAACAGTAAAACAACACAATAATTTGGTAGCCTAATTCAGTGAACCACCTACATTTGGAGGGCCTCCTCCAAGAGAAATACTTTCACTATATATGAAGATAAGATTACAATTAATATGTCATTAATATGAATTTTGACCGATGATAAATTCTGTGCATAATACGATCTCATATAGTAGTAATTTTTATATAATTTGAATATGAATTTTGTTAATAATACGATCTCGTAGTAATTTTTATAAAATTGATACGACAATTTCACACAAACTTTATTGGTGATATAGAAATAGTGCGACTGTCCCCAAGGGGACACCAAGTGGTGCGACCTTCTGTGTGTGAACAGTGAGGTCTCGGGTTCAAACCCCACTGCTCCCCCTCCCCAACTCCCCCAAGTCAAAAAAAAAAAAAAAAAATAGTGCGACTCGGTTGGGCAATTTGCATAATCGAAAATTAAATTGGTGACACGAGAAAACGTCCTTGATGACGAAGTCAAGGTAGACTAGAAAAGAATTGTTGGTTTATCTTGACCATGACTAACTTTTAACCCATTCGTGGGGATCATCATGATGTAGTGCGTTTGTAGTACGAATATTTCTCATACATAAATATAAGTCAATTTTTTAGAGGGACAATATAAATCAAAAATAATTTAGAAATTTATTAGCAAAAGAATTAAATACATGTATATATATAAATAGTGCATGGCCTGGGGCAACACGCGTGAAATTAAAATGAGTGGTATGCGTGTGCGTGTGTTGGCCTAATGGTAGGAGGTTAATGCCCGAAACCTGAAGTCTTGGGTTCGAGTCTTTCGTCGCGCGGTTTTTGAATTTCTTTATTTACTTACATAATTTATTAAAAAATAAATAAAAATGAGTGGTATGTTGGGAATTAAAATAATGAGCCCAAAACAAGTTAGGCATTATAATGAAATTATATATATGCATCATTTTAACCTAGACAGTCTGTAGGAACCAAATTGAATGCATGTGGTCTCCATTAAAACTTCATTTTAACCTATGAGGTACTAGTCTGTAGGAACCAAATCTAATTAGGATTTATTAGTTATCAATTAAAATTTATTAATCCTAATTGAATGCATGTGGTCTCCACACACATGATATCACCTAAGGACGTCCTCTTGAAATGATGATTATAACATATATGTATATATAGGTCACATCATTTCTTTTATCTAATTAATTAGGTTAAAAAATTTCAAAAACATATGTACTACTAAATTTTAAGCAACAATATTTTATTTTATTTTATTTTATTTTATTTTTGTATTAAAACTACAATATTGTTGTACAGAAGATATTAGAGTGTAAGAAAAGGTTAACAGACGATTAGATTATATGATATATATTCATTATAACATGGAAAAAGAAAAAGTCAAAAATATAAAAAGAATATTCCAATAAAAGAATACTAGTACATATACATATAAAGAATAAATCCATAGAAAAAAATAATGGTGAGGAATATATATCTGAAAAGAAAGAAGAAAAGAATTCCTAGCTAGAAGAAAAGAAGGGTCATGGCGCGGGCGACGTCATCATATGTTGAAACTCGTCGAAGGTGAGAACTCCGTCGGCGTTGAGATCGTAGGTGGCGATCATGTCGCCGCACTGATCGACGCTCCGCCGCTCCCCCAATCTGCTGAGCATCCGCCTGAGGCTGGACGGCGTAATGCACCCGCTCCCCTCCATTTCGTACATCTTGAACGCCTCCTTCAGATCGCTCGCCTTCTCCTCCTCCGCCGCCTCTTCCACCACTCTCACCAAATCCTCCATGCTCAGCAGTCCGTCCCCGTCCGAATCCATCAGCGCCACCGCCGCCGCTGCCTCCTCCTCCGTCATCTCCCCCACTATCGCCCCCACGCACCGCTGCAGCTCCGCCGGGCACACCTTCCCGTCCCCGTTCCAATCGAATCGCTTGAAAACTTGCGCATATTTTTCCATCCAATCCAATATATGTCTCTAAATTAAACCTCCAAATTTTAATTAAGAGAGAATTAGTGATTGAATCTCCTTCAAACGGAACAACGCTTGCGCCATGCTTATATATACACATATATATAGCAGTTTCGTGGAAGTAAATCTCACGCGCAATTGATAAGAAATATATAGGGTTTTACGCGAATTTTGACCGGAACTATTATTGTTGACAATAAAGAAGAAAAATTGATATATATATATGTGAATGTATAGTAGCCGTATTTATCTAGTTTCCAGGTAACTGGGAACCAGTCACAAATTTCAACCACTAGTTGAAATACTAGAATCACGGCTTGAAATTTCTTTAATGTTATTCCAAGGGCCAAAAAATATATTAATTGGAATCACAATATATATATATATATATATAGGGGAGCGCTCCAATGAAACCCCCTATTTTTAGTGAGACCTGAGACACGATCTCGTGCGTTTATTTCATCAATCCTATGACTGATATTGTATCTAGAGGGATAATTTTTTTTTTTCTCATGGTTCGAATCCTGGAGGGAGTGAAATATTTTAAATTCCGTTATTCATCAGTATATACTGCATTGTTCATCGGTATATACTGTCTTGTTCATCAGTTTATATGTCTTATTCATTACCAATTTTTTAAATTTCATTATTCATCAGTATATACTGCCTTGTAACCTTTGTTCATCAGTATATATGTCTTATTCATGGTCTTCAGTGTCTCACGAAAAATATGGGTTTCACTGGAGCACGCCCCTATATATATATATATATATATATATATATATATATATATATATATATATATATATATATAGGGGAAGGCTAACATAAAAACGCTTCTTAAAATATAAATTAGGAACCATTTTCAGCCCTTAGATCATCAAGATCTACGGTTGATTCATCACCTTGTTGGATAAATTCATGATCCTGAGTTCGAATCCCAAAGATAGCAAAAAATTATTTTTCCCAATTCATGCCTTTAATTATACAGTTTATTCATGCGTGTTATACATAAAATTCATGCATTTTTACTGGTTCGTAATTCTTAAAATAAGGGTGGTTTATTGAATAACCACCCCCTAATATATATATATATATATATATATATATATATATATATATATATATATATGAGTGTGTTTACTTTTTTCCCCTCTAAATAGACGGATAATATAATGAGATATAAACTTAAAGTGAGGATCACATTCTTATTTGGTTTGAAGGATAATATATTTATTCACTCCTTATAAGGTAGTGTAAAATTATACCAGTACCATCTGTATAAAATTATCCATTTTCCAAGCGATAAGGGGCTGCCCAAAAAATTATACAATCTGCCCGAATTTTTTTATACTATTAAAGCAAACGAAATTAAGGTGGTAAACGTAGCTTATCCCTTCATTATACCTCAAAGAAAACACACCTTTTATATATATTTATATATATAGGGAAGGGATCAATGAAGAATGCTAAATGTAGAAGGAAACAACGAAGGCTGATCGAATAACTCAATACATTTACTGAATAAATCACGTGAGCGCATGAACGAAAAATGTACGTGTTTATTCAGTAAAATAACTATTCGTGCGGTCGCGTGATTTATTCGGTAAATTTATTGACTTATTCAGAACGAAATATAGTTACTTCTTCATAGATCCCAACCCTATATATATATATATATATATATATATATATATATATATGTGTATATATATATATAGGGTGTGGATCTAGAGAGAACTACATTATTTGTGAGAACGGGAGAACCATCAAATCTAATGCATCCACTGTAAAAATTAATGCATTCGCTGTTAAAATTAATGCACTAAATTTTTTTTAAAAAAATGCTCCCTTCAGGATTCGAACCCAGGACCTGCATTCATCCAACAAGATGATGCATCCACCGTAGATCTTGATGATCGAATAGCTGAAAATGGTTCTCCGGTCTTCTTTTATTTATGGTTCTTTCTTGAACCTCTCCCTATATATATATATGTATATATATATGTATTTAAAAAAAAAAACCAAAACAATCAATACTAATAACGAAACCACATATACTAAACACATCATACAAGCCACAAAAAAAACTAAATAACTTTAATAATATAATACAAAAACTTGAATGAACATTAATAAGAATAACAACCATATATTGACGACAAAAAAAATGCAGTACAATTAATAAACACAACAAAAACAACTGAAAAAGTATAAGCACGCTGATAAAAACAATTAAAAAAATATTACGAACCTGTATTCATTTCAATCAGAGTATGAAAAAATGAAAACAAAACCAAATTTTCTAAAGTTTTTTGCTGCGAACCCTATAAAAGTTCTTCTGATAAAATTTTAAAATGAAACTGCTATAAGACGTTAAACCTAAAAGGAAGATTAAAAAAAAAATATTCAAACATATTAATTTCATAACTACCGAAAAGAAATAGATTTGTTAAAGTTTGACCACTAAAAAGGCGGTTACAAATAAGAAACTAAATTTACATAATTAACCTTAATGATAATTAAACATAAAATTAAAAGCATCAAACAAATAAAGAGCGGATGACGTATAAGCCGCTAGATCTTATTTAATCAAAGGCCATGATCAATTCTTTATTCTCAAAACATATACAATTCTCCATGGATCCATTCTCTCTCTCTATATATATATATATAAGAGTTAGCTATAATTATATATACCTTTTAAAATATAAATGACTAAATCATGAATCACAACCAGAATCTGGCCGAACACCGACGGAATATTCCGTCGGTAAGAATCAAAATTCCGTCGGTAAATGGAGATACCGACGGATTACCGACGGATTTCACCCGTCGTGAAAACGCTCGTCGGTAAATGATTTACCGACGGATTTTTTCTGTCCGTCGGTGGATACCGACGGATTACCGACGGACGTCGCCGTCGGTAAGTCTCCGGCGCCGGCGTTGGCCGTGGTAGGTGGCGCGTTTACCGACGGATTACCGACGGAAAATTCCGTCGGTAAATTATTTTTAATTTTTAAATTTTAATTTTTTTTTATCAACCTATCTTCGTATTCTACAAGTATTTCGTATTTTTAATGTATTTTGAACTTAATTGCATATGATTTGGCCAACTTCCCAGTGGGTCACCCATCTTACTAGTGCTCTGAATCAAGCACGCTTAACCTTGAAGTTTCTTTCGAGTGGTCGCCAGTAGAGAACACGCGTATTATTGATATAACTAGCACCTATTAATTCATTTAAACTCTATTTCAATATACAATATCATTTATTCATAACCTTAGAATATGTCGAGATGATATCTAAGACTTGTGGTGCCGGCGAAAAAATGACGGTAAATATATGATCGAATTTAAGATAATAAAAAAATTAATATTATCGTTTATTAAAAAGAGAAAATATTATTGCTAAAAATAACTATCAATTTTAAAATATTTTCAATAATTTAAAAATAATAATAATAATAATATAGAAAATTAATTTAAAATAATTTAAAAAAAATTAAATAATAAATAATAAAAAAAAATAAAAAATAAAAAAATCAAATAATAAAAAAATAATTTACCGACGGACTTTATCCGTCGGTACTAATTTTAAAAATAATTTAAAATAAAAAAAAATAAATAAAAAAATAAAAAAAACAATAAAAATACAAATAATAATATTTATTGAAATTACCGACGGAAAATTCCGTCGGTAAATATAAAAATAATTAATAAATTCGAAATTATCCAAATTTCCGACGGAGTTTAATCCGTCGGTATTCCGTCGGTAAAAAATAAAAATAATTATTAAAATCGAAAATACCGAATTTACCGACGGATATTTGACAAACATGGTTTTCGTACCTCAATTCCACATGATTTGTTGTCATTTCCCTTCATATTTTGATTACTAATATGTGTTTGTATCCCAATTTTGTCCTAACTGTTGAGTTTTGATGCTTGGTGTAGCTTTTGGAGTGATTTCAGGGAAAATCAAAGATTAATTAGAGAGTTTTGAAAACATTAGGTTAAAGTTCATCTCGAGAGGAATCCGTGAGCGCAAACGGCGACCAAATCGGAGTTCGGACGAGGGAGAACGGAGCCGAACAAACGGACTGCGCATAAAGCCCAGGCGCCCGCGGTCCGGGCCGCGGCCACGGGCCCGACCGCGGGCCTCTGTCCAAAATTGCCCAGTAACCCGCGGTCCGGGCCGCGGCCGCGGGCCCGACCGCGGGCCTCTGCTCCAGAGCAGTCCAGAACGTTTTTGACAGGCACCCGCGGTCCGAGCCGCGGCTGCGGCCCATGACCGCGGCCTCCCCTGCTTCCAGCCGCGTTCTCAGCCGCGGTTCATGCCGCGGCCGCGGGGAAGAGGCGGAGATCCGTCTTTTGGTGGGCCCAGACGCGATTTTTGCCCCAAAACTCCATTTCTCCCCTCTTTTCTCATATCTTTCATCTTCCTCACCCATTTTTCCATCTTCCCCAATTCCTCCACACCAAACCCTAGCCTCCATTACCACATTTTTTCACCAAGATTGAAGGCATTGAAGAGGAGAGAAGATTGAAGAAAGCTCATTAATAGGATTTGTCACTTCTTACTCTCTCTTTCATTTATGTATTTCTTTGATTTTGGTTTGTTGTTTGTGAACATGTTTGGATAAAATCCCCCATTGGTTTGGGGATTAGGCTAGATGGATGTTGTATTGGATTGAATGTTATGCTCAATATATTTCTTAGTTATTTCTATTGCTATTATCTTTTCAAGCCCTAGATTTATATCTTGTATGGATTGTTGGCCACTCTCTATGCATTTCCAATTTATGTTTTGAATCGGGAGAGGATAATCATAATAGATTAGGTGCTTGAAACATATCAACTCAATAAACCGAGAGGTTGAGAGTTGGGTGAGAGTTTGTCGATCTTTGTGTGCTTTTGGGAGTTATAGGTTAGAAGTTGACCGGGGACGGCAACTATGACCCGTAATCTACCGTTTTAGTCGTCCGGGAGGGGGCTAGAACTAGTTGGGAGATCACTCTAGATAATTAGGAATGTTAAGATTAATATTGAGCTATTTGAAATCCATTACTTGTCCATTGATGCCTAGTCCCTAAATCACCTTCATCACTTGTTTAATTCTCTTTGTTTGTTTGATCTTATTAGTCTTTGAAATTGCTAGATAATTGAACCTTTCACCTCATTGTTTAGTCTAAATAGCTCTAGCATAATGAATTAAGATAATCACTAGATTGAACTACTAATCCTTGTGGGATACGACCTTGCTTCCATATATTGCAACTACCCGTATACTTGCGGTGTGGTGAAAATAAATAGCGAACAAGTTTTTGGCGCCGTTGCCGGGGATTAGTTTAGTTTCTTTGCTTGTGATATTTTGCTTCATTGTGCTTAACTACTTTAGACATTTTACTTGCTTTAATTTTTGTTTTCTATTTTAAGATTGTGATTTGACTCTTTGTTCTTGTTGGTTGATAGGTAGTGTATGAATACAAGGTCTAAAGGTGCACCTCTTATACCTATAGACCTTGAGGTTGAAGCTTTTTGCCGACACAACAAAGCAAGAACAAGAAGAGATAGAGAGTTGGAGGAAGCTATGGCGGAAAATTTCGATTTAATCCGTCAACTCCAAAGGCAATTGGAGGACATGCAAGGGCAAATCAATGAGCAAGAGGCTCAAAGGAATGCACCACCACCACCACCTATTAGCAATATGTTCCAACCCGTGGTCCAACAAGTGGGAGTGCATGCCCCGAGAATCAATGCCAATAATTTTGAGCTCAAGCCGGCCCTCATCAACATGGTGCAACAAAATCAATTCGCCGGTCTTTCTCAAGATGACCCGAATGGACATCTCGGCAATTTCTTGGAGATATGCGATACTATCAAGATAAATGGAGTTCCGGAGGATGCCATTCGACTCCGACTCTTTCCCTTCTCACTGAGGGGCATGGCCAAGACATGGTATCAATCTTTAGAGATTGGTTCCATCACTACATGGGAGAAAATGGCTCAAAGGTTCCTTATCAAGTTCTTCCCTCCAAGTAAGACAATGAAGATGAAGAAGGACATTGTCCAATTTCATCAATTCGATGGAGAGACCTTCTATGAAGCTTGGGAGAGATTCAAAGAGATGATAAGGAAGTGTCCCAACCATGGTTTGGATCAAAACACCATTATTTGCTCATTCTATATCGGGTGTAGTGGTGAGATGCAAAGAGACATGAATGCATCGGCCAATGGAGCATTGTTGGAGAAGAGCCACGAGGAGGCCACCCACATCATAGAGAACTTGGCCGCCAATAGCTACCAATTTCCGGGGGAGAGGACTATTTTGAAGAAGGTGGCGGCTACAACAAGCTCGGATCCGATAGCTCTTTTGACAGCTCAATTGACCGCCATGAATAACAAGATTGATGCTATGTCAATATCAAGGGTAGAGCCCGTGGTTGAAGAACAAACTAGCTTCGAGGATGTGGACTACATCAACAACAACAACAACCGAGGCCAAGGGAATTTCCAGCCTTCACATCAAGGTGGTTATCAAGGCCAAGGGCAAGGGCAATACAATCAAGGATTTCAAACAAATCGCCACCCAAATCTTGCCTATGGTAATCCCAACAACTTCTTGCAACCACCACCCGGATTTGCGGTAAGTGATGGTATGATCAAGGAAGAGAAGAAACTCAACCTTGAAGAAATTTTAATGAAATTCATGACGGCCACTCAAGCCCACATGACGAGAACCGATGAAAGGTTGGAGGCTCAAGCGACCCAATTGAAAATGCTTGAGATGAAAGTGGGGCAAATTGCCGAATCCTTAAGCAATCAACGCCAACAAGGGCAATTTCCAAGCAACACAATTGTAAACCCTAAGGAGCATTGCAAAGCTATTAACATACTAGGTGAGACAACCTTTGAAGAGTCCAAGATGTGCTTGGGAGAGGAGGACATGGTTGAAATAGAGAAGAGCAATGATGGAGACATTTCTTCAAAAATGCAAAATGATAAGGAAAAGAATAAGGAAGTGTACAAAGCTCCACCTCCTTATTGCCCACCAATCCCCTTTCCTCAAAGGCTTCCCAAGAAGAATGTGGAGAGTGAGTTCTCCAAATTCCTTGAAATCTTTCGGAAGGTGAATATCAACATCCCTCTTGTTGAAGCTTTGCAACAAATGCCCAAGTATGCAAAATTTCTCAAGGAAGTTCTATCCAAGAAGAAGAAATTGGAAGAATTTGAAACGGTCAACCTCACCGAAGAATGTTGTGCCATTCTTCAAAAGAAGCTACCTATCAAGATCAAGGATCCCGGGAGCTTTACTATCCCATGTGATGTTGGAAATGGTCGTTTTGGAAAGGCCTTGTGTGATTTGGGAGCAAGCATAAATTTGATGCCTCTCTCCATCTTCAACAAGCTTGAAATAGGAACCATTAAGCCAACCACGATTGCTTTGCAAATGGCGGATCGTTCCGTTTCATATCCTAAAGGGATAGTGGAGGATGTCTTGGTGAGGGTTGACAAATTCATTTTTCCGGTGGATTTTGTGGTGTTGGATATGGTCGAGGACAAGGATGTACCTTTGATCCTTGGACGTCCATTCTTGGCGACGGGAAGGGCCCTAATTGATGTTGCAAAGGGCAAGCTCACATTGAGAGTGAATGATGAGAGTGTTACCTTCTCAATCCACAAAGCTCCCAAGCACAAAGATGGGGAAGAAAGAATGAAAATGGAGGAATGCAAAATGATGCAAGTGATCGAACCTTGCATCAACTTGAAGGAAAAATTGAAGAAAGAAAAGGGAGAGGAGAAATCTCCAAGCTTGGAGTTGAAGCTTCTCCCCACACACTTGAAGTATGCATTCTTTGGCGAGAATGAGATACATCCAATGGGGCAAGACCGTGTACTCCAACTCAATGAGTTAGATGAGTATCACACATTTGAGAAGTCAAGCCTCTACAAGGAGAGGACAACAAGTGCTAATGACGAGATGATGCACAAACGGGAGTTTGCACTCGATGATGAAGTCCTTCTCCTCACCTTCCGTCAATCACTACCTCCGGAAAAGCCAAGATCAAAATGGTCGGGTCCTTTCAAAATCAACAAGGTTTTCAATAATGGAGCAATTGAATTGAGAAAGAAGGATGGAAGAACCTTTGTGGTTGATAAGGAAAGAATCAAGGTGTATTTGCCCTTGAAACCAAAAGTTGAAGTGTTCGTTGGCACCATCCCCGAGCCATGACACCATCGTGAAGACGTCGAGCTCACGACGTTAAACTAAGCGCTAGTTGGGAGGCACCCCAACAAGGTACCCTTTAATTATTGCAAGTTCAATAAGTACACAAATACATAAGTATTTATATATTAACCTATGTATATATTTATATATGTGTGTGGTTTATCTTTTTTTTTTATGTTAGTTTTTTTTTTGTGTCCGAGACAACTTCTCCTTCTCTTTTCCTCCAAACTCATTTCCACTTTGTGTGAAATAAGTTTGGGGGGAGGGGAAAGATGGATTAGTTGTCTCATCTATCTTTTGCTTTACTTATTTTTGTTTGTTTTAGTTTTATTTTCTTGTTTTTGTTATTGTTGAATAAATGAAAGCTTGAGAGTTAGTTGGGTTGATAATTTTGTTTTTGTTTTGCTTGGGATAATTGTAGCAAATTTTGTGACGATGAATTGTTTGTTGTTGGGCTTACAATATGATTGTTGTTTTTTTGAAAAGAAATTGTGTGTATCACTTGTGGATTATGCATGAAAAGTTTGAACTTGTGACAAGTGAGTTAAATATTTTGCCTCCAAGAACTTGATAATGAGCTTGTAAGAATTGAGCCATTGATTGTCATATTATCACAATCTCATTTCATTCTTGAGTGTAAATCAATTGAACATGCTCGTTAATCTCTAGAACTTGCCATAAGTCCTCTCTAAAAAAATGAAAGTAGATGTGTTATGGATATTGAAGTGATTTAAGGCCATCCTTGCTAGCCACTTGACTTAAATTATGTCCAAATTCTCATATGATCATAGTTTACCCACTTTGTGCCTTATAGCTTTTTTTTGAATTAACCAATGAAAAGGGGTAGAACGTTGATTGTTGGTGGTTGCTTTGATGAAAATGGTTGAGAAATCATTGAAATTGCTTGTCATACTTTGATTGAGTGAAAATCACTAGTCTCCTATAAACTCAAAAAGAAAAAGAAAGAAAAATGAAGAGAAATGTTGAACAAGATAGTATAAAGGGGAGTGATTTGCCTTTTGAATCATGGTCTTGATAAGTATTCATAGGATGAAAAAGAATAAATGTGGAGATATTGGTTATTGATTGATTAGAAAAGAACAATGGTGAATATGACTTATTCAATTTGAGAATTGTATGGGATTTGAGTCACTTTGCCTATAAACACCTCACCTCACCAAAGAGCCCTCATTGCAACCTAAAGAAAAGCCCTTGTTGATCATTATTTGTAGCACATTGAAGCATAGAAAGTTAGGACAAATGGCAAGCCTATGGTAGATTGCATGCATTGTTTCAATTCGAGTGCAAACACGTCCATTCTAAACACTTGAGAGTTGAGTGCACCATTGAAACATTCACCTTGTGAGGATTCAAACTTGGATGCTATAATGTTGAACTCACTATCACTTGTGACTTCTTAGAATGCATTTTACTTGTGATACACTTTTGAAAGATTTTTGAAATTGTTGAAGCCTTGAAATGACATCAATTCATGCTCACATGTTTGTTTACTTTTATTTCTAGTCTTTTTGTAGTTTGGGGACAAACAACACTTTAAGTTTGGGGGGTTGACAAACATGGTTTTCGTACCTCAATTCCACATGATTTGTTGTCATTTCCCTTCATATTTTGATTACTAATATGTGTTTGTATCCCAATTTTGTCCTAACTGTTGAGTTTTGATGCTTGGTGTAGCTTTTGGAGTGATTTCAGGGAAAATCAAAGATTAATTAGAGAGTTTTGAAAACATTAGGTTAAAGTTCATCTCGAGAGGAATCCGTGAGCGCAAACGGCGACCAAATCGGAGTTCGGACGAGGGAGAACGGAGCCGAACAAACGGACTGCGCATAAAGCCCAGGCGCCCGCGGTCCGGGCCGCGGCCACGGGCCCGACCGCGGGCCTCTGTCCAAAATTGCCCAGTAACCCGCGGTCCGGGCCGCGGCCGCGGGCCCGACCGCGGGCCTCTGCTCCAGAGCAGTCCAGAACGTTTTTGACAGGCACCCGCGGTCCGAGCCGCGGCTGCGGCCCATGACCGCGGCCTCCCCTGCTTCCAGCCGCGTTCTCAGCCGCGGTTCATGCCGCGGCCGCGGGGAAGAGGCGGAGATCCGTCTTTTGGTGGGCCCAGACGCGATTTTTGCCCCAAAACTCCATTTCTCCCCTCTTTTCTCATATCTTTCATCTTCCTCACCCATTTTTCCATCTTCCCCAATTCCTCCACACCAAACCCTAGCCTCCATTACCACATTTTTTCACCAAGATTGAAGGCATTGAAGAGGAGAGAAGATTGAAGAAAGCTCATTAATAGGATTTGTCACTTCTTACTCTCTCTTTCATTTATGTATTTCTTTGATTTTGGTTTGTTGTTTGTGAACATGTTTGGATAAAATCCCCCATTGGTTTGGGGATTAGGCTAGATGGATGTTGTATTGGATTGAATGTTATGCTCAATATATTTCTTAGTTATTTCTATTGCTATTATCTTTTCAAGCCCTAGATTTATATCTTGTATGGATTGTTGGCCACTCTCTATGCATTTCCAATTTATGTTTTGAATCGGGAGAGGATAATCATAATAGATTAGGTGCTTGAAACATATCAACTCAATAAACCGAGAGGTTGAGAGTTGGGTGAGAGTTTGTCGATCTTTGTGTGCTTTTGGGAGTTATAGGTTAGAAGTTGACCGGGGACGGCAACTATGACCCGTAATCTACCGTTTTAGTCGTCCGGGAGGGGGCTAGAACTAGTTGGGAGATCACTCTAGATAATTAGGAATGTTAAGATTAATATTGAGCTATTTGAAATCCATTACTTGTCCATTGATGCCTAGTCCCTAAATCACCTTCATCACTTGTTTAATTCTCTTTGTTTGTTTGATCTTATTAGTCTTTGAAATTGCTAGATAATTGAACCTTTCACCTCATTGTTTAGTCTAAATAGCTCTAGCATAATGAATTAAGATAATCACTAGATTGAACTACTAATCCTTGTGGGATACGACCTTGCTTCCATATATTGCAACTACCCGTATACTTGCGGTGTGGTGAAAATAAATAGCGAACAATATTGTCCGTCGGTAGTGATTCCGTCGGTAGTCCGTCGGTATTTTCATCGAAAATAGATGCCGGCTCCGGCGATGTTGCCGGATGACGGTCCGTCGGGGATCCGTCGGTATCTACCGACGGAAAATAGTCCGTCGGTGATTTCCGTCGGTGTTCGACCAGTTTTCTTGTAGTGAATTCTCAATGTATATATTATGTATAAATTCATTATGAAAATGTTTGAATTCAAAAATTAAATTTTCGCTCCCTATAAAATTCGATTTAAGAAACATGAATTCATCCAACTAAGTGATAAATTCACCATAGATCTTCACGATTTAATTAAGGATTGAAAATAGTTTATAGTTTATATTTTAAAATAAATTTTTATTTTATGTCTCATCCATATATGAGTTCATATGATCAGACTTTCGTAGGTCAAGTGGTTTGATATATAGGAGACTATATATCCTTGTATTTTTTCTAAATCCTTGGAAACACTTTTGTTTTTGCTGAACATATATTAATTTCTATGCAGAAATCGTTATAATTATATATACACAGATCAAAAAACATGCATGTTATACTCCATATTTTAAATCACAGAATGTAATACAACAAAGGAGCGCAATTTTAACTGCAACGTGTATGTATTTAAAAAGAAAAAAATATTAATAGTAATTCGAAATCAGAGCCAAAAAGAAAATTACGACGCGCATATATCTTTTCTCTTGGTTTTAGACTACAAACTAATTAGCTTTATTTATAGGATTAATAGCCGAAAAATACACGAACTTTCACCGGATTTGCATATTGCACATGACCTTTAAAAATAGCCTTAGAATACATCACATTTTAATTTAATCGCAAATTGCACCTGCGTTGACTAACACCTTGATCGGTGGTGACGTGGCTGTCGGATGACGTGGACGGTTTTCCGATGTAGTAAAACGACGTCGTTTTGTCAAGCTCTTTTAATTTTTTTTAAAAAGAATCAAAAAATAGAAAAATCATTTTGTTCCAGTTTTTCCAAAGCGGCCTTAATCCAGCCGCGTCGTCTGCCTCAGCCAACCTCTGTTCTCCATCGTCTCCAGCTAGCGCGTGGTTAGTCGACCACCGCCTCTCCGCCCACCCCTCTCATCACTCCAGCACCACCTTCTTCCCCAGCCAGCCGCGAAAGGCGCGGCCTTGATTTCCGACGCCGAGCAACTCCACCGCCATTCACCACCACCCTCCGTCTGCTGTACTACGACCACCGCGCTCCTCCAATCGTGACGCCGAGATTCACCACCCTCTCTTACTTCATAATTTTCAGATTTTCGGGCTAGGGCACATCAGCCATTCTCGATCGCTTCCTTCAATCTAGGTCCTCAGATTTTAGAGGCATGACCATCTCCCAGAAAATCCCACCCAAAAATCAAAAATCAATCAGAAGAAAATCCACCATCGTCTCTCTCTCATTGTTCCGAAGATTGTAAGATTCGAGGTGGGAAGTTTTTCAGCGAGATTTCTCCAATTCTTCTTGGCAATTTTCCTTGATTTTCGTTCAATTTTCCGCGAGATTCGAGGTTGGCTGGGGATGAGGAGGGAGGACGGGGAGAGGATGATGGCTGCGAATCGCGCCGCCTAGGGGAGACGATGGAGTAATTGAGGGAAATGGCGGTTGGATTGCAAAATTCAGGCTACAAATTTCTTTGGGCTGTGCGGAATCCGCCAGGGAAGGGTGCGGAGGAGCCGGATCTGGAGGCGCTGCTGCCGGAGGGGTTCCTGTAGAGGTGGCGCTACCTGGAGAGGTGGCGCTGCCATGATTACTTGGAGAAGATGAACCATATTACTTTGTTTAATTAATTAATCATGCTTTGTTTAATTAAAATCACCTTTTAATTTAATTTCTGGGCAAAACAACGTCGTTTTGCCCACGTGGCTTGCCAGCGTGTAAAAAAAGCCACGAGTAATGCCATGTCATCGTTGGTCAAACTTAAGAGCTGCTGGAATTTTCGCCGTGTGCAATTTACAACTAAATTAAAAGGTGATGTATTCTGTAGCTAATTTTAAAGGTGATGTGCAATATGCAAATTCGGTGATAGTTTGTGTATTTTCTGACTATTGACCCTTATGGTTGTTGCTTACAAGTTACTACCTGTCTAAATATTCATATATATATATATATATATATATATATATATATATATATATATATATATTTCTTTTTAAGTAGTTCCATATACTCCCTCCGTCCACTAATTCAAGGCCTAGGAGACAAAACACGAGTTTTAAAAAAAAATGTATTTTTATTAGTTGAGTGGTGAAAGGAACCCACAAAGTGTATTGGTTATTAGTTGAGTGGAGAAAGAAACCCACAAAGTTTATTGTTTATTAATTGAGTGGAGAAAAAGTATATTGTTTATTGGGACCCACAATTAAAAAATGAATAAAAAGTTATTAAAAATAGATAGGCTTTGAATTGGTGGACGGACTAAAAAGGCAAGTAGACCTTGAATTAGTGGACAGAGGGAGTAAGATGTTTTCCTTCAGGGCCTTAATTAAGACTTAATTAAAAGGTTAATTAAACCCATTATTTATACCTAAATCCTACCTATCTTATTTCACATTTCACCCACCGACTCTCTTTTTCTCTGCTTGTCTTTCTTCTTCGCGTCGTTTCCCGGGTTTGATCCCTGAACCTTAGTGTTCGTAGACAGGAGTTGATAATAATGATAATATTTAATTATCCTAAAAAAATTTGATGACAGTGATAATAACAGCCACGCACTTGCACGACGCACATACCACGCAGATACTAATTTCATTTCTTAATAGGACATTATGATTCCGTCCCAAAAAAATAAAAATAAAAATACGACATTATGATATCCTCGAAGATACAACTGATTAATGTCACAACTCTAGCTGATGGTATACTAAATTAATTTTGTTTTGAAAAATAACCATTAATTAACTACCATATTATATTTATATGTGAAAATGTGATATATGAAAGGAAATTGATTAAAGGTGTACGACGAGTGAGTAATTTTCAATTCTTTGTATATTTTTCGTTACGTTATCCTATGTATATTGAGAATGTTTTATTTTAATACTTACTCGTTGTGCTTATATTTGTATATAATGTCATCCAATACAAATAGTTCCCAATTAATTAATCGTTATATGATAAAAAAAATGTAGTGTGATATAAATAGTTCCCAATTAATTAATCGTTATGGTACAAATAATTGTCTTCCTCTGTGTTAATTAACTAATGACAATCGAGATTAGTACTGGTATTTGTATGATCTATGATTATTGTAATACCCCGTTTCCTCGTAACTAAGTTTAGAATAATTTTCGAATTTAGAAACCAGGATGATTCACGCCGAATAAAAGAAAATGGATTTATTTTATCAACTGGGCCCTTATTTACTTAAACACTTTGGGCTGCTTTGATTAATTAAATTAATTGGGCTGTCCTATTTTAATTAATGGGTAATTATATACGCAGCCTCCATTTTACTCACCGTAGCCCCTAGTTTTTTAAAAAATAAAAAATATTAATGAATGTACTGTTTTGTCCTTGTAATCTCCAAAATTAAAACTTCAATAACTAGAAATTTAAAAACATAAAAATATGTTGGACGATGTGAAGAAATGTGGGGAAAATAGGGCTATTGGTCATCACCATGGATGTACGCTCATAATGCAGTTCTTTTTAACGAATTCACATGACACAGTTGGTGTAAAAGTAAGTCAATACATCTGTAACTGTTGGCCCTTAGATTACTAGCATTTGGTTATAGGAGTGACAAATCACGATTCAATGATTTTGCAGGATATTAATATAACCAAATTGGGTGTCCTTGTGATGAGGTCGAAAGGTTTCTTCCCAGAATCTTACTGGTATTGGATAGGAGTGGGCCTTCCATTGGTTTCATGTTCTTAACTTCTCGATCTGTCCTCAATTTGTCGAAGCCCTAGTTGGAGAAGGCATCGCAGCGGAACAACCAGGGGTTTATGTCATTGAGATTTTTGACGATTTCAGCGTTGAATTGCAGAGAGAGGTTGTAGACGTCGACTTTTCCGTGTGGGATTTAGCAATTATTTATCTTCCTCATTAGACATATCAATCATGGATGATTGAATGTTTGATTTCGAATTTGTTTTATTCCACTTGTTCTTCACACGAAAGAATACCCATTAAATCTTTCCACTGTGATATTTCGCAAGCTAGTTCTTTTATGTGTTGAGTTTTCTTCAAATTAACTGCATCTAGATCTTGATCGATTTTCTATAAGCCATGTTCTTCAATTTTCTTTCACAGAGTTTCTAGTTATTAATTTGGGGCTATGCATTTTATTGAAATCTGCCGTATTTTTATGTTTTTAGATTTCTAGTTATTGAAGTTTTAATTTTGGAGGCTACAAGGACAAAATAGTACATTCATTAATATTTTTTTATTTTTTTAAAAATTGGAGACTATAGTGAGTAAAATGGGGGTTGTGTATATAATTACCCTTAATTAATTGAACTATTAATCAGTTTAATTAATTTATTTAATGATTAAATTGCATAATAATATCATATTATTATTATGTGCATATTTTAAGTAATTATTTATTATATGATTACAATACGAAATGAGCTATGTATTTGCATCATGATTTAAATTGGTTTACATAAAGCCAGTTATTAAAGAAAATCGAGAAATGATATTGTTGGTGTCCTTAACTCAAGAATTTTAGTTTTCAATTATTTATTTATTTTGAAAACCCGACGTGATGAATCAAGTATGTTAAGAACTCTCACTACGACGAAAGATTAGATTCAGGAAACCTATTAAGAATAGATTTCTTGTAGACTTTGTGGATCAGGAGGATAGGCACTGCTATTCCGATTCAGAGTTATGAATAAAACGACAGGCTTTGCCTAATTAGGTGGGCTTACTTTCCAAATGTATAAAGAATGATTGAGTTATTAAGCTCTAAATGTTTCAATGAAATGCAAACTGTTTATTCAATGAAATGTAAACTGTTTATCCAATAAAATGTTTATGTGCACTCTGCTCTATTTAAGGCTCGCCACAACGAATCGTTCGAGGTTCTCTTATGGCCTAACACGTTATTTGAGAATTGTGTACACTCGTTAGCTGACCTGGTGGGTTGATCTCCATCGGGCACTAACTAAGAGGCGTTATAAGGGTGCTTGCTGGATGTGTTCCAAAGATGTAATGTAAGGCCTGCCTGGGTAGCGTCCCGAGGTCAATTCAACTTGTATGAGTTACGTCTTCAGGGCAAGTGTAATGGGAGAAATGGATCCGTCAGTGGCTAAAAAGTTCGGGATCACAGCGAGTAATAGAAAGGGAGTGTGACATGTGCGCACAAATGAAAGAAAATATTTTAACATGCTTAGAAGTTTTTTCAATTTAAAACCTTCTAAGTTATGTCAAATATGATTGGATAATCTGTCTTTACGAAAATATGAAATATTTCAGAAAATGCATGCCCACTGAGTACATTAGTACTTAGCCCAAAAATACTTTCAAACGTTTTCAGATTGGCTGGTTGGTGCTGACGGGACGAGTTGAGGCTAGGGTTCAACTTCTTTTTAGGACTTCCGCTGTAGCAATAACTTTTATTTGTCTTTTGTTTCCTCAACTTAAGACTTTCATGTTAAATTTAGAATGACATCTCCCATCGAGCTTAAACACTTAACTCTTAGTTTTATCTTAATGAATGTTGATTATCAGAAACACGAAATAAAACTTGTGATCCAAAGGGGCCTAGCCCGACTTGTTATCTTTATTCGGGTATCAACAAGGATTCTTCCTTATATTATTTCTATGAATTGGTTGCACCTCGATTGTATTTATTCCTTCAAGAATTGAGTTGTGAGAATTATTATCATAAAAAAGAATTATTATCAAAAATAACATTTTTGTATGTATTAAAAAACATTATTATGTATCTTTTTTTTTACTTGGGGGAGGGGAAGCGATGGGTTTAAATCCTAAACCTCACTGTCCATAAATAGGAAAATTCACACCGTTTGGTGTCCCCTTGGAGACACATTATTATGCACCTAAACAAACATAATTGATAATTCACAAATCCTATACCGAGATAAAAAGTTTCTACTATAATTTATAACCACCCCATATAGATATATTAATTTGTAATACTAGCTAGTTTTCCCTAATCAGATGACATAGTTGGTAGAGAATCGATCTCATTGTTAAAAATATATTTATAAATTTTAATTTCATTAATAATTTTTACTACGAGATGTCTAAATGATGCAAGTACGCACGACATCGTTATATATAGTAAAGTTGTGTGTTTTTCACGAAAGACTTCAAAGTTGTCATTCTCATGTACATTATTTAATTCACAATGTGAATTATATAATATTAGTGTACCTTCCGCATGATGTGCGGTGATGTGATTTTAGATTTGTGTAAAATATACGTATATTTTATAATTATTAATTTAAATTAAAAATATTAAAATTTGATGCCAAGTTATTCTCTACAAATTGATCCAATTTTCTAATATAATCAATGTAATTTATACAAAATTATATTCCCCCAGTCTCATAAAAATATTAATTTTTTGTCATTTTGGATCGTCTCACAAAAACATGAACATTTTTACTTTTCTACATTACCCCACCACGATCATTTTACTTTTTATATCTACTTTTCATCAAGTGAGACCCCTTTTTCGCTCAAAGTACATTTTTGTCTAATAAATTTCAAAACTCGTACCACTTATAAATGTTCATATTTTAATGAGACAGATGGAGTACTACCCCCGTCCACCAAGAGTATACAACATTTATTCGATTTAGCATCCACAAAGAATATATTACTTTCTTTTTAGGACATGTCCACCCTTTTTCTTTTTTTAACCATAACTATTCATTTTTGCATGACTCATACTCAATTTAACTACAACCGCTCGTTTTTATATGGTAAGACCCTTTTATTCACTAAAACACATCTACCAACTATTTTATTAATTAAATAATTAATCACTATTCTTTATTTTTAAAATTTAATTTATCATAATTAATTTTGTTGACTTATTAACTTATAATTATTTTAATATTTATTGATTTAAACAAACGATTAATCAATTCAACAAAAATAAATCCACATAGAATTATCTTAAAAACATTCGCAAACATTCTTTTTGTAATGTGACAACTACTTATTTTCTTGACATAAATTATACTAATATATATATATATATATATATATATATATATATATATAGGGGTGGGCTACCGTGAGAGCACATCTTAAAATAAGAAATAAGAGCAATTTTTAATGTATGAATTTTATATAGAACACGTATGAATTCGCTGTATAAATGTATGAATTGTGAAAAATAAATTTTTGCTACCTTTGGGATTCGAACTCAGGACCATAAATCCATCCCACAGGATTATGAATCAACCGTAGATCTTGATAATCTAAGGGCTGAAAATGATTCTTATTTTATGTCTTAAGAAATGCTCTTATTTTAGCCCTTCCCTATATATATATATATATATATATATATATATATATATATATATATATAATATTGCCTTCTTATAATAGTATTAGTAATATTGTATCCTAATAATAATTTTTCAATGTAAAATATATATGACTACACAATATAAAAAATCGAAATGTTATAAATAGCAAAATAACAAAGAAAAAAATAACAAAACGTTATAAAGATGTTTAATTGTATCAATAGTCTCAACTTTCAAAAAAGTTAATGAAAATCTAAAAATAAAAATAAAAATTAACATGTACAAATTTAAAACAATCATAACATGCTCATTTTAAGTTGATTTATACCTTTTATGATCTTTTATTTAAGATATACAATTACATATTGCATTTTTGATCTTGAAGAAAATAACACGAAAATAGAAAGAAAAAAAAATGGGAAATGAAGATGATGCATGCCATGGAGGCCCAAGTTACGTTGCATATGTTGGATGATTTAATCGAGTTTTTTATTTATTTTTATTTTATTATTTTCGTGTGTTATATTAGGGTGGCTGAAATTGGGCTTTAGTTGAGTCAATATTGAGTTTTATACCTTATTTTGACTGAGGATTTGTTTCCTTATTAGATTAAGAGTTATTTTACATGTTTATTCTCCTAGTTTGGTTAGGTTATCGCATACCCTATCTATAGGGCTGGTTATGCACGAAAATTAGGGACCATTACCTATTCATTAATCAAATTGTGTGTTTTATTCTCTCTTGAGAGTTTTAGAATTATTCTTGATTTTTCCAAGACGAATTCAATTTATCGACGTAACAGCGAGTCAACCAACCCTCGTTGGGTGTCATTCATCGTCCCCGAGTTGTTGCGTCAACATCACGTTGGGGTATAGGGAATTCATTCGCCTATATCATTCTGTGGGTTAGATTCAGAGGTTTTGGGAATCCATTAATTATCTATCGTTCGTTCTTAAGTCTTCCGTTTGTGTGTTCGATTGAACGGTTCAGCAAGGATCGTATCAGAAGATAAAAATATACTAAATTGAAACTAAATCTTCCACAAGTAACAAAATAATTTATTTTTTTTAGAACTTGCATCTTTTAAGTAATACTATATTAATAGCTATTTTACCATATTAATTCTATTTTAATAATAAACTATTCATGCTTCTATTTTTATATAGAGTTTACATTTTCAATATGGAAGTATAAACTTTGTAACATTTATAATTATAATTGCTTTCAAATTCAAAATTATACTTAATAGTTAAATAAAGTCATATATATATATATAGAAGGAAAAATATATAAAAAAAATTATAATTGTAATTAATAATTTAATATTTTATTTCAGTAGAACATAGCGCAGCTAACATTATATGTTGTAATTTATAACTAATTTTGATTTTTCATACAATTTATTGGATAAAAACCTTTTTAAAAATGTATTTATAATCTATAGGCGTACTTCAAATTTTATAATTAAATAACATTAGCTTATAGTGTGTTTATAAGTATAATTAAACACTAAATATGTAACTAACTCAATAAGAAGATTATTTAATTAGTGTTGAATTAGAATATATTTGTTTTAGAGAGATAACACTCGGTGCAAAGTAAAAAGATATAATTATTTAATATTTATATATTTATTAATTAGTTTATCTTTTTGGAAGAAGAAATCATTGAATATTGTTAATATTTTTAATTATTTCATGTTCTTTAGAGTGACTTTTCTTATATAACACACATATGGTGTTTAACTTTGCATAGAAAACAACTCATGCTTATGTTTAGGAAGAAAAATAAAGGGTTAAGGTGCAGATTAGCCCCTGAACTAGACCCCCTAGAGCGTTTATCCCCCCAGACTCGGTCAAGGCGCGTTGACCTCCCTAAACTCCCGAAACAATGGTGCAAATAAACCCGTCCGTTAAACGGCGTTTAAACGCCGATTTTTTATTATTTTTATTTTTTTTTATCACTCTTCTCTCTCTCTCCAATTGACCTCTCTCTCTCTCTTGGATCTCCGCCAATAAATTCCCCTTTCTGTTCAAAGCCACCGATTCTCCCACCACCGCCACCTCAGTCGCGTCGCCGTGGCCTTGGCCGGCCTGCGTCATCAGCCTAAAGACGCTCTCCTTCTGCGCCAGCGCCAATTCACCGAAACCCCTAACTCCTTATTCAGCATCCGCCGCGACGAAAGCTTCTCCGCCTCTGCGGCGACGTCACATGTATTCCCCGACGAGACCGCCGTGATCGGAGGCCTCTGATCCGATCGCCTCTTCTTCGAGCCTGGCGAGACAAGCTCCATCCTCAAGGAAGCGGCGCGGTGAAGGCGCGCGCCTTTCCTTACAGTGGCGGCGGCGGCGTCAAAATCAGTTCCTCGATGGCGGACATGGTGGCGGCGCACGGCATCAAGTGCCGGGACTGCCTCGAGGAGCTGCCGACGTGTTACCTCAGAGTCAACGAGAAAGGCAATCACGGATACATCGTCAGCGCCTTCGTCGATCTCCTCATTTACCTCTCACTGCATGCGGTAAATGGTCTTAGTTTATTCATTATTGAAATTAGCTTGATGGGTTTGTAAATTTCTGGAAGGAATAATGTATGTTAGAAACAGAATTAAGGGAATTTTGCTCCGTTGGCTGAACTATGTTCGCCGGCACCGTTCAGTTTCAGGTCGTTGTATTCGAAGTGGAAAACTTGGTGGTGATTATTGTTTATCTTTTCTCGATTTCTCTGTCTGGTTCGAAAGTAGAAGAAGGGGAGATATCTCTCTCCCGTTACGCTCCCTCCGCCGAACAGAGAGGACGATGCCATTCCGAGTTTTGATTGGAGATTCAAAGCTCGCTTTCTGGTGGTAGATTGATGACAATGGCCGTGGAGAAGAGAGATAGAGAGGAGTGGGGCCCACTAGAAAAAAAACAAAAAAAAATAAAGAAAACAACGTTTAGGCGCCGTTTAACGGAGGGGTTTATTTGCACCCTTGTTTCGGGAGTTCAGGGAGATCAACGCGCCTTGACCGAGTTTGGGGGGTAAACGCTCTAGGGGGGTCTAGTTCAGGGGCTAATCTGCACCTTAACCCAAAAATAAATATAGAAAAAAATGTAACAATAAGTAGCAGTTTTTTATTAGGAGAGAAATTTTCGACAGTAATGAATTGTATTTTTTTTTCAAAATTTTCAATTATATCCTTGCAATTGAATTTATTTACATTTACTTCTCCTTTTATACATGTATAGATATTTACGAGGATCTGAAAGTATAATGTGAAATTGAATATTAGATTAAAGTAGGATATTGTCCAAACTGCGCCGTGTCGGTCATGATTGATGGTTTCAGTTGTGATAAAATATGGGGGTAGACTGCTAGTTGTTACGTTTGGAAAACTTATTAGATCATCATGAATTGAAACTTCATTTTTTTAATGAATGAATTATTTATTTTTTATGCATATAGAGGTGGTTAAGCGAAATAAAGAAAATAGGATCGGTGGCGGCGGCGGTTAGGAGGCTGAGCGACCGTCCACACCGTTATTTCCTGTTTGGTCGGTAGAATATGAGCTAGAAATAAATAATCTCATTAGTAGGGAGACTTTATTGAATATGTAATCGGTATAATGACGAATGATAAAAGAGATCGAAAATTACTAAGCCTTTTAAGTTGATATATGCATTCCGTCGGGAAATGACGTTGAGTTTCTTAGCTATTGGATAATAACATTTTTACTAGTTAAGAAAAGACTAATTAATGGGTCATTCTGGCCCATGCAACTTTTATCAAGGAATTTTTCTATTCATACACGTAAAAATAGGAAAATACTAAACTTTTTAACTTTTTGCCATTATTATTCAAAATTAAAATTATAATTCAAATTACTAAATTAAAATTAATACACATTTTACAAAATACTTCAAAACTCCCCATGAATTTTCATACCAAATTAACTCACAGGTCCTAAAATATCAAATTATCGCATCGCTCCTCTCAAAACGTCTGGCTGCGCTGCCTAATGCCCTAAACATCGCCGCCTCCCTAAACCCCTGGCCGCCGCAACAACCCTTTTAATAATTTTATTAAGATTATTGAGTTAGAGTTTGTTATTTTATTCTTAGTTAAACAGAAAATACGCATATATATACAAAAAAAATATCATTACACGAAAAATTCGAAGATTACATGTAAAATGTGAAACTGTCTCCCTTTACGCGATTTAAACAAAATTTTTGCGTAGTATGTAAATAATATTGTTACATGAATTTAAATATGTTGCAAAAATTGTATAACAATATTACATAATTTTACTTACACGAAAATTTCATATAAATTGTGTAAAGGCAGACATATTCATTTTTTTTTTTCCGTGCAGTGCAACCAAGAACAAAACAATGAAGTCTAATTTAATAATTTAAATAAAACATGGGGAGCTACTGCGGCGACCAAACATTTGAATAGAAGAAGGCATTTAGAGTTTGGAGGAGGTTGTGGCACCACTCATTTGCATAGTGTTTGGACAAGGGGTGTTTATAGAGAAAGTGGCGACGTCGGACGTTTGGAGGCGACAATTTTAGAATTTTGAGGGAGGAGTTTCGAAGTTTGTTGTGAAATGTAATATTAATTTTTTAGGCGAATTTTACTTTTTATTTTGAATAGTAAGGGAAAAAAAGTTATAAACACTAGTATTTCCATATTTTTCTGTATATGAAAATAATTTTCTTTTACTAAGTGATCTGCCCCATTACCTCTTTATTCAAAAGGTGGTGGTGAAATTTAACTTAAAACTTTTGACCAACAATCATATTGAGAAGAATCGCCGATGGCAAATCTATTGAGTAGTGAGCAAATTAGGTCAATTAATTAAATTATTCAATCCAACAAGACGTACAATTCTTTCAAGCAGGTTCAACCATTTCATATCAATGAGCCACAGTTGGGTTCAACAGAAGAAGAGTTGTGGGAGATCATCTCCAAGAATTTGATCAGAGCCGTTACTATTTGAATTCAATTTCAGAAATAATTATTCTCCCTACCTCCATTTTCACACGTTCTTTCCTTGGTTCAATTTCATCGCCCTCGATGCTCTCACATTTTAAAACTTGAAATCTATCTCACCACTCAAATAAACTCGTCCGATCATCAAAAATCTATTCTCTTGACCTTACTTTATTATTTAAATATTTTTATGCTTTGCAACTTATTTTTTGCCAGTTATTTTCTTATTGTTTGATTAATTTGATATTCGAAAGCTCTTCCATAGACATCTTTATCGGCGCTTCTCCAAAGACTCTAATATATTTGCAAATTAAGTTGCGCGTATTCATTATTCCTGATGTACACAACTTCCCCTCATATAATTGTTGAATTCATGTCAAACATCGAGTTTTATAAATAAATCATGACCGAAAAAGAGAATTATTTTAACAGATGGTCTTGGGTGCAATATGTTGCACCATGTAATATAATAATATAAAGGGTTCGAGTCGAAACTCCATATCAGGTTAGCCACAGATCGATCATATTGCATGGTGCAACACGTTTGCATCCAAATTTTTGTCTAATTTTAATAACTCGCATGCCAAAAACAATATTTTTGCCCCAACTTTACTCGACTCGAGCTATGCCAAAGAAAAATTTCTAACCTAAAAAATTACGAACCAAAATGGAACAGAACCGATGTTGACACCTCTAACCCACCCCTTTATAACCTGCACTTAATTGTTCGATTTCGTTGGCACTCTCCTCAACGTATGGATAAGAATAGGATTGTAATTCAGTAAATGGATATTTGTAATATATAGTCTACGTATAATATATTAAAAGGATAATTTTCAATTTAAATTAAATTAATTTTAAATCAATTTTAAAATTAATTAGGTGATAATTTATAATTATAATTAAATTGAAAGTTTATTTATATACTATAATTTTTTCTTTTTCTTTTATTTATCTTCTTATTTTTTTGTTTTATTTTTTTTCTTGAAATTATTAAATTAGACTAATTATAAACTATTTGATATTCATATCATGATAAGAACTTTAATTTGATAAATTTTATTTAAATATTAAATTTAAAATATAAAAATTATATTTATTTAAAGATTAAAAAAAGATCTCTCTTCTCTCTCCTCTTTTGTTAAATAAGTTTATTTTTTATTATTTTTATTTCTTTTATCTTTTAACTTATTTTCTTTTCTTATTTATTTTATAAAAAAATATAAAACGTTCCCCGTGCATTGTACGAATGCAAATGTTAGTATTAGTATACTGATCACCGTAATTTTTACTATGAATAAAAGATAATTTAACTTTACCTATTAATTCTACATATATTTTTTTTTCTCTTCCTATTCTTTGCAGTTGAAATTTTCACGTACGTACCAATTTCTGTTGACAGATTTTAATTTTATACCCAATCAACATTAATTAATACTTAATAAACACGTTCAATAAATATCAAAGTGAAAAGGTAAAAGGGGCATGCAAATATGCAATTCAAAGTTATTTTCGTTTCTTTCTCTATTAATTCTTGTATTAATTCTCAAAAAAAAAAATCTTGTATTAATTTGGGTAGACAAGTTGGCACGCAGCATGCTGCAGTAAACAGTTTGGTGTTCCATCTTTATTAGTGAGATGTACAATACCTCAGTTAGAGCATACACGATAGAGCATATGTATAATGCGACTCGGCCGAAAAGGCTCGAACCCGCTCTCGACGAGCCCTATCGTGTCGCCGTTCCTCCGAGCTTGAATGGGGGCTCGAATTTGCGAGCTCGGTTCGTTAGCAAAAAAGGCAATCATATTCATTAGTGTACCTTTTATTTTTATACAGTGCACAATACATTGTTGAAAAACCTACACTCTTTGATATGAGATTCAATACAAAATCAAATTAATGCAGCTTTTTTAGTGCACTGCATGTTGTAGAGAAGTCTATATATACTCTTTGATATGGGACTCAAAGTGAATGTTTCCAAATAAAATAAAATATTTTAAATTTTGTTTTTATGTAATTTATTTTTAGGATTATTTTAATTTTTAAATTTAAATTTAATGAAATTTTCAATTTCTAATTTTTTGGAGGTGATTGAGAAATGTCGAGGATGAAACCTTTTGTTTTAATTATAATATTTATTTTTATTTTCTATTTTAATTATCGTAATTTTTAAATTTAAATTTAATAAAATTTTCGATTTTAAAATTCGATATTTATTTTATTTAGTATTCGATTTTTAAAAAAATGAAATTAAAATCTATATAGCCCTCAAAGCATCTACAGTGGGGTTCGCTGAGGATGTGAAGGTTTGGGAGGGGGTTTACGAAAAATGCCAAAGCAATTGGGGAAGCGACATGAGTGATGACCAAATTATCCAATAAGCCCATAAATATTTCAAACCAACATCAGGGCTCCATTCAAATACTTCGTGGTGTAGCGTATTCTTACCCGGTGAATCAGCATAAACCCCATTCATGGAAAAAGGCCCATAGCCAATTCCACACAGGAGAGATACGTGAGTTCGCCAAGTAAAACTCTAACACGGCAGTTACTTGGCAACGAAGCCACGCGAGAGTCGTGGGAGATTGCTTCATGCAAAATTGGAACCGATGGGGCTGCAACGGTGGGAGAAAAATCCTAACCCTAGTCGCCTTTCCTGTAGGCCCGTAACATATATATTTGAATCCATTGATCAAGCCGGGGGAACACAATCACTCGTATCCACTTTTGCACTTGCACACGATATCTCATTCTTGTATCTCTCATTCTCCCATTCCACCTTTACGCTCACAACACTTTAGGGTTTCGATCCCCGACTAGCCCCGCTAGCCCAGACTTCCATCACCCCTCATTTCAAGTGCTTAGTAGCTCTACCTCCGATCATCGGGACATCTCGATCTTCTGGATATACTAATTATTATCTCTTTATTATTGCTTACTAGTATTTCATTATGTTATTTACGTTTGTAATTTATATCAATTTACTAACTTGAGCGTCGAAGGCCCTTTCATCGACACTCTCATTGATGCTCCTCGAAAAGCTTTGACATATATTGCTTGTGATTTCAGATTGCTAGTGCTCGTCGATCCCAAAGTGACTGACGTTATTTCCATAATTGTTAAATTTATCCTCAATAAAAATAGCTACCAAACTAACTATTCATATTTGTGCCGGATTTACTCTTGCGTGCAGCAATCCACCTTTTAAAGTTAGACTTAATATATGAATGCATCAAATTTCCCACTGTCCTGTTAGATCAAATTAGGTTAATAGATTCCCCAACGATATAAAGAAATTACTAGATTTTGCATTTTGTTACACCTTAATAAAAACACTTGATTCAATTGAATGTCTAAATTTCAAGGGTTAATTGCACACATGATTTTTTGATTCGATTTTGATTTTTAACATATTTTATTAATTGTTACAATAACAACACATTTTTTTTTTAATTTATAGAAAAGTGGACTTGCTCAAATTTTTTGGTGACAAAAAAAAGGTGACTTCAATTTTTTCATGCCAATCGAAGCTCTAATATTTATTCTTTCATATATTACTCACATAATGATGTAATATAAATATTGAAGTTGAAATTACATCATTTAGAATTTTAAGAGCATCTGCAACGCTTACACGATAGCAGCTTAATTACTCGTGTAAGCTTGCTATCGTGTAAGCGATGCAGCAAACATTTACACGAGGGCTACACGTTCTACACGCGCCTCTATAAAAAAAATTCAAATTTTGAATTATATTGGCAGCTTTGACTCCTCGGTTTCCGTGCCAAATTTGACCGTTCGATTTTTTTTTTTTTTAATTTTTTCTTCTCTTTATAAATCCATCTTCCTCCTTCTTCTTCCTCACTTTCACTCCACAATTCTCCTTCTTCTTTCACTTTCATTCCTTCTTCCTCCTTCAAGCGTTTTCATCTTCTTTCTTTCGACAATGGCGGAATCCGACCACGGTTTTTCGTGTAAAATGAAAAATTAAATTTAAATGAAAAATGAAAAAATCAAAACTAATGCTATCATGTAAACTATCATGTAACCTCAATGCATCGTCTTTACACCATGTGGTCCCCCCTCATAAAGTAGGCTATCATGTAAGCTATCATGTAACCCAATGCGGATGCTCTAATTGAGCATTCTTCACAATACTATTGTTATCTTTATTTCAATTCAATACACATGACGTATTCCGTGAGTGGTACATCAGAGTATACATTAAATTTTTGCTAGCATGGAAAAAATATGCGTTATTTTTTCGATGTCAGAGAAATATGGTGATGTCTATTTTATTGCAACTAAAAAGTATTAAAGTAATCGTTTCAAAAAAGAAGTATTAAAGTAATATTATTATTACAATGATTTATATATAAAAAAATAGAATCAAAATTCTTGAATATTTTTTTAACAATTAACTATATTTAAATCTATAATCTATAAGTGGAAATTATCACATATGACCATTTTCCATAAAAATAAAAGTTATATAGCCCCACTTCATAATACATATGTTAGACAATCATTTTGGAAAAGACTAAAGTGCCCTTTGACTTTTCAATACTTTTATTTCATATTTTATATTTTATTTATATTTAAACTTTATATGTAAATAAAACAATTAAAAATCAATAAATTTTTGTAGGGAAATCTTAGCCTACGAATTTCACTCATTCAACAATTAAAGCCTACAAATTTCTTTTCTTCTTAAAACCCTTTGAAACAGCAACTTCGCGTATCATCCCAAGGAATTCACAACTTCATGTTATCATCGCCGCTCCAGCGGCCCAGTTGTCGGCGTCCACTCCAATTGCCGACAGCGTCCGCCCAGTCCGCATCGCCGTCCAGTCGTGCCACGTCCGTCCAGTCTGCCCGCGTCCGTCCGCGTCGCTGCCAGCAGCAGTCGCGCCACCGATCGCCATCGTCCGCATTGATCATCGTCGCCGTCCAGTCGTCCATATCTCTCTCTAACTCGGGTCTCTCTCTCTCTACGTTTCACTTGTCCCCCCTCTCTGTCTCTTTCTCCACCAACCCATGTATCACCATTAATGTTCATCTACGAAAATAACTAAATGAAGCTATATCTTTCGTAGGGAACGAATTGTATATACTTGATTGAGTTAAAGTAACATAAATAAAGCCACCTTTTACTTTATTTCTTGGAAGAGAGTTGTTGGAGCAACATACTCCAAATTCATGCAAAGAAAGAAGAAAGAAAACTATTAAAAAAGCTTTCGTTTTTGCTCAAGAAACCGTTCAAATTTGTATAAAATAGAAGCAAATACTCTCTCTTAGTGCACTACTCGTAAAAATTTACTAAGGTACGTAAACAATCTCTTTTTTGATGTCATATTGAAAAAACTAGGGTTGTTCTTCAGTACTCGGTCGTGTACTCGATCAAGTTCTTTTACTCGATAGGAGTCACATGACGAATACATGATTTGTTAATGACAAAAAGGTTCTAGTATTTCATGACATGCAAATACCTTTCCAAAAGAATGATTAAAAAGTAGTTAAACAAGGTTTATCGTGATAATATTAAAAAAAATTAGGGTTGTTCTTCACTACTTGGTCGTGTACTCAATCGAATTCTCCATTACTCGATAGGAGCCATGTGACTAATATATGATTTGCTAATGAAAAAAAGGTTCTAGTATTTCATAAATGAAAATACCTTCCCAAAAGCATGATTATAAAGTACTTAAAAAATGTTTATTGTGATAATATTGAAAAAAATCGTGTTGTTATTCACTACTCGGTGGTGTACTCGATCAAGTTCTTGTTTACTTGATGACAATTTGTTTAATTTGATTTTGTATTGTGTTATGTTTAATTGTGTTTACTCGATGGTGTCACCAATCATTGGTGGACTGCCACTACTCGATGGTGTACTTGATCGAGTTCACCACTCGAGTACACGATTGTGTACTCCATCGAGTAGTTACCAGAAATTGTTTCTCTTATTTTTTTATTCGTTAATGCTAAATAGTTGTATTTTCTATCTAATTTAATCACAGATGTCGACGTGGCAACATATTATTATACGATGCAGTGGTCGTTGGCATGGAACGGAGTATGTAAATGGAGATACTATTGTCGTATTCATGGCAGTGGATCAGATCAGCCGTGATCGTCTTATGCATCAGATTAGGGATGCTATATGTCGTTCGTCGAGTGCAGATTTATTGGTGTTTTACTTGACAGAAAACACTAACGGCGAAAGATTGAAGGTTTCTTTGCATAGTGATACAAATTTATTTCGCTTGCTTTATGAGCAAAAGGACAATCCAGTGGTTTACGTCACCGTTAGAGAGGAATATTCTTTACCCAATGTAAATGTGAACGTGGCAGGCAGCAGCTTGGCGCCCATACATGACACAACGCTATTTTCACCTGAAGGTGAGACAGATGCTTCAGACAAAGAGCCAGATGCTTCAAACGAAGATGAGAAAGCTAATTATCGTGCTGATTTGCTTTAGAGTATGCAAACTGAAAATAGCACTTGGATGCGTCAGCCACCACAGAAAAACTTCTCGTCTGACGATTAGGTTAATCGAGAGGATCCTGACGGCATAGAGTGTATACATCGCAATTGGATTATTCCGGTTCCATAATTTGATAGTGTGCCAACACTAGGATGGGAAAAAGTTCTTGCACCAGACATTGGAAGCCTTGTAAAGGGTGTCTTATTTCGGTCCAAGAATGAGTTGATTGTTGTAGTGGAAATCTATCACATGGAAAATCGAGTAGAATATACCACTCAACGTTCTAGCAAGACACGTTTGGCATTCATTTGCAAGCATAGCGAAGATTGTTCATTTAAGATGTGTGCCAAGATGGGTGAATCAATGTGGAGGATTACAAATCTGACGTTGGATCATAGTTGCTATACGGACTTGGATCGAAGGGTTGCAAGACAGGTGACTGCAAAGGTTGCAGCTAGTTATTTTGCTCGTATATTGGTTGACGAGGGTTGTGTTTTGAGACTGAAGGAGATGATCGATGAGATGCTTCGATTACACGGGATTAAAATGATGTATAGCCTTGCTTTGCGAACGCGGAGCTTAGCTATAAACATGACATATGGCGACTTCAAAAGGTCATATCAGAGGATCCCATCGTCTCTGTACTTGTTGAGGGAGCGTAACCCCGGGACTATATATGACTATCAAACGACTCATGAAGATGTGTTCATCCACATTTTCATTGCCCTTGGTCAGTGTATTCGTACATTTGAAAGCTCTCTACGGCCGATTACTGTAGTAGATGGGACCCATCTAAAAGGAAGAAACAGAGGCGTATTATTTGTTGCTGTCACGAAGGACGGGAATGAACAAATCTTTCACTACAAGAAAACGCGGCTCTAACGACCGAATTTTCGGTCGTTAAACTCGAAAAAACGGTCGTTAAAGACCTAACGACCGAAACAACGACCGAAAACTGTGGTCGCCGTTTTGTTCGTCGTGTGGTCTTCAACGACCGTTTTTTTTCGGTCGTTGAAATTCAACGACCGAAATTTAATTATAACGACCGTTTATTCGGTCTTTAAAACCGTAGCCAAGCTCCCAGGGATGACTAATTTGTGGACTCAACGACCGAATTGCAGTCGTTGAGCAACGACCGTTTAAAAACGGTCGTTGATCTTCTGAGATCATCAACGACCGTTTAATAACGGTCGTTGATCAACGACCGAAATACAGTCGTTGATTCCTGATTTTCGGTCGTTGTTCAACGACCGTTATTAAAACGGTCGTTGATCTACCGAAAGCATTAACGACCGTTTTTAACTCGGTCGTTGTTTAAAGACCGAAATTTCGGTCGTTAGAGGTCGTTTTTTCTGTTTTTTTCAGTCAGTTCGTAACGACCGTTTTTTTTTTTAATTTCGGTCGTTGTTTAATTTCGGTCGTTTTTTTGTTTTTTTGTTTTGTATTCCTGTTTTCAATTATATAGCAATCTATAAATTATTCAAAATCATGAAGATGAGCAAAGTAGAAAGACATCAAATATAACAAAGTAGCAAATCATAAAATATGTCAACAAGTTTAGAAATTCAGTATTCAAAGTATAGTATCTAACAAACGATAGTAAATAATATAATCAGAGGTCCGGGTGGGTCCCATCAGAGGCGTCGGAGGGGGACTATGCATGATATCCTCGCATGAGGAGGGCGATCTGGGCTTGCATCTCCTGTATAGCCCTGCTCTGAGCCTCCTCGCTCGCTCTCCTGACCTCTAGCTCCCTCTGTGTGGAGCTCAGCTCCTCCCTCAATGTAATGAGCTCATCTCTCGAGGCAACAGGGAAAGGAAACTGGGAGGTGCTAGTGGAGTGCGTGCTCGACGACTTGCCGCTCTTAGTAATCGCCCTAGACATCATCATGCCTAATCCCATGATGCGCCCCCTCGAATCAGGAGTGACGACCTCTCGGAAGATGCAATCTACATCTGCGGGCGTGACCTCTTCCTGTGTTTGGCGAAGCTCTGCCAATCGCCTCTCGACCTCCAACTACAATACAAAAATAGTTAGAATAGTTGTAAAATAAATTATTCAAACAAAGGAATTTAAAGATACTAAATTAACGTCATACCCCGTGCTGCGCAGGTCGTCCAGCGGTATACTGTCCATTCTTATAATGGAGCCGTCGAAAAGTCGCCCAAGTAGCCTCGTCAAAAGAAATATTGCTCTCCCGAGCCTTACAAAACACATTAAAAATATAAGTAACAATTTAGTAATGCATCAAAATTTTAAATAAAACATTGTAAAGTTACCAGATGCTCAGCATGATCTAAAGCACTGCGCGACCCTCCATGATGGATAGCCATCCCTGTACCCGGACCGCCTGGCTCTGAGCGGCGATTCCTGGACGCCTGAGCAGACCTTGCCTGAGTATCAGGCAAAGCCCAATAAGCCCTCCAAGCTGCCTCAATGTTAGGCTGAAGATAATCAATCTTCTTCTTATGTATCAACAGGACCTTCTTGCAATTGCTGATGTAATCCTTGTACGCCACTCGAGCTGCCTTAACCCACGCTTTCTTAATAACATGCCTGGTATGTTGCGTTTTATCCCAACAAAATGCTTTCTATTTAAAGATATTGCAAATAAGAGAAAAATTAGTATTGTGATTGTTTGTTTAGAATATAAAAATTATATATGAGATGATCGTACCTCAAACTCATCAAAATAAAAATCCCTCATCCCCTCAGTCAAATTCTTCCAATTGGTGCCACTTTCATGTGGCATACCTTGAAAGCTATCAGTCGCCCTAGCCCGAATAGCTCCAGTCGGCCTCAGAACACTTAAAGTGTTGAAATTAAATTTAGAATTAATGTACAAAATAATTTGAAGTTAACTGATACATTGTGAAACGTACCTACGAGTGAAATAAACCCATATCCGCCCATCACTAGTAACACGTTCCTCCTCCACATTAGGGTTTTCATCCTCTGGCGGCCTATTATCGAAAATAGGACCAGAACCGGATGGACCAGAACCGGATGGAGTAGAACCGGATGGATTAGACCCGGATTGAGTAGAAGCATCCATCTATATCCAAATTTGAAGTAATTAGTATATTAGTTTATTATTTAACACATTAAATATATAAAATGTTCAAATATGTTTTATTTGAAGTCATTAATTACTCAATCTGATTCAGTGTTAGAAGACTCGGGGGATTGTAAAATAAGGTCTTCATCATCTTCATCATCATCATCATCATGATCTATGTCCACCTCGCCTCCATGTGGATGAACCATTGTTGAAATGTCATCTATATTCGTAAGAGATATTCTGCCTAAGACTTCCTCTTGAAAAGGCAAAGACGTTATTGGAAGTTCAGTTGTGGAAACTTCAACAACTGGCCTTGCTTTCACTTTACAAGCAGCCAACCAATTGCTTCTGTTGTTATTTTTACTTGGATACAAGCAATAATAAACTTGTGCAGCTTGATTGGCGAGGATAAATGGTTCGTATTTGGAATAACGACGATTCTTGTGCACCGAAACCAGATTGAAGTCACGATCAATGTCGGTTCCAGTTGGAGTTTGAGGGTCAAACCACTCACATTTGAATAATGTGGTTGTTTTTATTGGTAGCCCAGGATACTCTAGGACAACAACCTCTAACAAACGACCATAGAAATCTAACTGGACACCGGAATATTTTTTTGCATCTGAAGAAGATTGTCAACTTGAATGTTTGGTGAAGTCAAATCTTTGAAAAAGAGACAAAGATCTGTAATTGTTTTCCACACATTGAATGGTAGAAGTTCTTTTAGTGCGACCGGCAATACTCGTTGCATCATCACGTGACAATCGTGACTCTTCATACCAAACATTTGAAGTGTACTCAAGTTGACACATCTACCTAACGTGGATACATAGCCATCAGGAAATCTAAGCCCTTCAATCCACTTAAGTAAGATTCTTTTCTCATCATTATCAAGCATATAACATGCTTTAGGGTACTTTCCTGTTTGTTCATTGGCTTCTAACTCAGGTCTGCGACAAAACCTATTCAATTCTTCGCGAGATTTGGCCGTATCCTTTGTTTTGCCTTTAGTATTCATAATGGTGTTGAACAAATTATCAAAGACGTTCTTTTCTATATGCATAACATCAAGATTATGACGTATAAGCAACGAACTCCAATATGGCAAATCCCAGAATATACTTTTTTTCCTCCAACCTGATTCATAAGTTCTTTGTCGTTTAGATATCCGTAATCGAGTCTCTTCAACTGTCAATTCTGTTACTTTTTTAATCCCCAATCCCTCAATCTCAGCCAACAACTGGTACCCATTTTTTGTTTGTGGAGGACCTTTTCTTACTTGAGCATTTTTTATAAACGCGTTTTTGTTGCGTCGAAAAGGATGATCAGTGGGTAAGAACCTCCTATGACAGTCAAACCAGGATTGTTTACCACTCAAAGGTAATCGAAAAGAATCTGTATCATCACAACAACGTGGACATGCCAATCTACCAGCTGTACTCCAACCAGAAAGCATGGAATAAGCGGGAAAGTCACTAATTGTCCACAAAAGTGCAGCACGCATTTGGAAATTATTCTTCAGTGATATGTCATACGTTTGGACACCCACTTCCCAAAGATGAGATAACTCAGCAATCAATGGTTGAAGAAAAACATCAATCATATCCTTTGGATTGTGTGGCCCAGGGACGACAGCAGTGAGAAATATGTGTTGTTCTCTCATGCACATCCAAGGAGGAAGATTGTATGGAGTAAGTAGGATTGGCCATGAGGAATATTGCTTTCCAAAATTGTTGAATGGCGACAATCCGTCAGTACAAAGCCCCAATCTCACATTTCTGACCTCAGCCGCAAAATCAGGAAATGTGTTGTCAAAATGTTTCCATGCAGGTGAGTCTGCAGGGTGTCTCATCACACCATCATTAACTGATGTAGCATGCCATCGCATATCAACTGCTGTTGCTTTAGATGCATATAACCTTTGCAATCTTGGGGTGATGGGAAAGTAATGCATCTGACTGACTGCAACTAGGCGTCGTTGACGACTACCACTGGGACTAGAAGATTCTTTGTAACGTTTTGCATCGCAAAACTTACACTCGTTCAAGCTTTCATCATCCCCCCAAAAAAGCATAAAATTATTACGACAACAATCAATGTTCTCAACTGGCAAACCCATCCCACGAAGCAATTTTTTTGCACTGTAGAAATCTCCAGTCACCAAATTATTATCGGGAACTATTTCTTTAATCAACTCCAAAATCTGATCAAAACATCGCTCAGACATATTATTATCAGATTTTAAACTCATCAATCGAGCTACAAGAGATAATTGGGTATGGGTTTTACAGCCAGGCCACAACTCTCTATCAGCCGCCTTTAACATATCATACAAATGTTGGGCTGTTGGGTTTGGAGATTCTTCAATTAAATCATCGACATTGTGAAATTGAGCTGTCGCTACATCCATCACCATCGTCTCATAACGATTTACTTCTCTATCTTCCTCAATGGTTACAATACGCCTAGCAACATCAGGGACTTGCACTAACGCTTCACCATGCATCGTCCATATATGGTATCTAGGGATAAAACCATTCTTTGCCAAGTGAACCCTAACAGTCATTGGAGTATCAAATTTTTTGTTCTTACATTTTGTGCATGGGCATTTGATCTTATTTCCAATCATTAAGTCCGGTCGAGAAAGTGCATAATGGATAAATACTTCCAATCCATCCATGAACTCTCCTGTTAGACTACCTTGAGCATATCGCCTATACATCCACCCTCTATCTAAACTCATGTTTATATTTCCTGCATTCATATATTATTAATGTTTTAATTAGTTCACACATTAGATATAAAATTAAGATGATGAATAAGAGTGGAAATTAAGATTAGAAATTAACATTAAGATTAAGATAAGGATTAGGAATTAAGATTAAGATTATGAAATGAGATTAAGATTTGGATTAGGAATTAAGATTAAGATTAGGATTATGAAAGGAGATTAAGATTTGGATTTGGAATTAAGATTAAGAGTATGATTAAGAAAGGAGATTAAGATTTGGATTAGGAATTAAGATTAAAAGTAGGATTAAGATTAAGATTAGAATTAGGAATCCGAATTAAGATTAAGATTATGAATAAAAGTAGACATTAAGAACTCAAATAAGGATGGAGATTAGGATTATAGAAGGATGACTGAAGATTACGATTAGGATTTCAAGAAGGATGATTGAAGATTGAAATTTCAACACAACAACAAAACCAAGGCGGTAGTCATTGCTACCGCCTCCGCCTCTCCCCCACCGGCGGCCCAAACTCCAATTAATCACAATCATACTTAATCGCCTCTCCCCCACCGGCGAAACTATCATGCTTAATTATAATTAAAACATGCTCAACGCAATTAATCATGCTAAATCATATATTTCGCCTCTCCCCCACCGGCGATAAAGCGAATTAAATAAATTTAAACATTATAAGTTCTTTAAATAGAAATTAACCTTCCTAAGTTCTTTAAATAGAAATGAACCTAACTAAGTTCTTTAAATAGAAATGAACCTAACGAAGCTCTTTAAATAGAGATTAACCTAACTAAGTTCTTTAACTAAATCTAATATATATAAACCTAACTAAGTTATTTAAATAAATCTAATATTTACAAATAAACCTAACTAAGTTCTTTAAATAAATCTTATAAAATAAATTATCTTACTAAGTTCTTGTTCTTTAAACAAATCAAATACAAATGAACATATATAATTAACATATAATTTCACATTACATTCAAACTAAATTCACATTAATTCACATATACTATACAACGCAACAACTAAATTTCACATTAATTCATACTAATATAATTAACATAAATTTGAAACATAGCCTACATTAATTCACATATAATTCATACTAAGTTCTATGTAAATTTCTCATTAATTCACATATAATTAACCTAAATTCATGTATACTAACATACCAATATTAACCTAAATTCAAATTAATAGCCTATATTATATAAGTTACACGAACTAACCTACAATCTCTTATTCCGGCAACGGCAGGAGCTTTCCGGCGAGGGCAGGGGCGGTCCGGCGAGGGCAGGGGGCTGGGAATTAGAGTTAGGGTTAATAATTGATGAAATCTATAAAAAATAATTAATTAGGGTTAGGATGAATAATTAATTAACTTACCGTAGAGTATCACGTCAACGGAGAGCAGCGGCGTTGGACGGAGAGCAGCGGCGGCGGCGGCGGCGGCGTCGGCGTCGCGTCGGACGGAGAGGAGCAGCAGCGGTCGCGTCGCGTCGGACGGAGAGAAGCAGCAGCGGTCGCGTCGGACGGAGAGGAGCAGCAGCGGCGGCGTCGGTGGAGGTGGCCGTTCGATGGACGGAGGCGGCGGTGTCGGGAACGGCGAAATCGGCGGAAGGAGGCGGAGAATCGGAGGAGGAAAGGGTGGAGAAGAAAATGGGGGAAAAATTAGAAAACCTAAGTTAAGTCCGCGACTTCAACGACCGATTAGACATATAACGACCGAAAAACGGTCGTTGACAATTTTAATTATAATATTAATAATTTCGGTATACAACGACCGAAAAACAGTCGTTAAAAATAATTATTAATTATTTCTTTTTTTTAGTTCTAATATAAAGACCGAATTTCGGTCGTGAATATTAAATATATTTAAATAAATTAAAATACAACAACCGTTAACAAACGGTCGTTAAATATTTCCGAAAACTTAAAAATATCAAAACTCAAATTAAGGTAACGACCGTTACAAACGGTCGTTAAATTAAAATTATATCAAAATTCAATAAAAATAACCAACGACCGGAAAACGGTCGTAGATACGGTCGTTATAAATTAACGACCGTTTCATTCGGTCGTAGGAAAAAAAATAAGATTTAAAATATTAAACAAAACGGTCGTTAATATTAAAATTTCGGTCGTTAAGGCCTCCTTTTTAAAGACCGAAAATTTCGGTCGTTGGAGCCGCTATTTCTTGTAGTGTTTTCTCTTGCAATTGGTTTGGGTCCAATAGAGAACGATGAATCTTGGACATGGTTTCTCTCTAACCTGCGCATGTGCTACAATCCTCCAGAAGGTCTCATGATTATGTCCGACCAGCATAAGAGTATCGAAAATGCTATTAGGTCTGTCTATCCAAATGCAACGCATGGATTGTGTTATCACCACTTGCATAAAAATTTGACACAAATTGGCAAGGAAGCATTAATTCACTTCAAGAATGCGGCATATGCTTATCGAGTTGAAGGTTTTGGAAAATTCTTTTCGGAGTTGGAGTTGCAAAGTCATAGCGCTCATACGAGGCTTTCCCTTATTGGGGTTGAGAGGTGGTCTAGGTCGAGAAGTCCAGTACCTAGGTATAGTTTCATGACCTCTAATGTTGCTGATGTCTTGAATTCTCGTCTATTGTGGGCAAGACGTTTTCCAGTATCCTCATTGCTTGAGACTTTTCGTACTATTGTGGAAAAATGGTTTGATGAGAGATGGGCCAGCGCTATGTCCAGACAACATGAGTTGACAGAGGCGGCTTACAACAAGCTGACGGTGCAAGTCGAACTCGATCATCACCTAAGAGTGTATGAAACCACTACACATGTTTATAAGGTCGAAGAGGAAAAGAGAATTCACCAAGTTGACCTTGTGACTCGTACATGCGAATGTCGTGAGTTTGATGAGGATAAGATTCTATGTCGTCACGATGTTGCCGCTATTAGGTAAATTATCACTATTTCTTCATGTTTTTAATTATTTAATATTGTGTGACATTAATATTTTTGTTACAGACGTGCCAGATTAAATGTGTATGATTTACAAATATATCTCTATTTAATTCTTTGATTAACTCTAACATTAATATATTGTCAAATATAATAAATATGAGTATATTAGGAAGTTACTTGTATAACTTTCTTTTCCAATGATTTTTTAATCCTTGTGGAGAATTCAATCAGCCTATATAATTGGGATGAATGAAGTACTTTGAAAAAATTCGGAGTCGTATAATATGCATCAAAGAATAAAAGTTCTAAAAAATCTTTTTTGCTAATATGCATAAAAAAAATTTAGAAAATCTTTCTTGCTTAGTAGAAAAAATAAAAAATAGATGGATATTTTGAGGGACATTTTAACTAGCTAATAATTAGCGTTGATAAAAATGTGTTGTTAATTGAGATATTGGTCATTGATTTGACTAAAATACAACTATAAAAAGTCACCTTTATTTGAACAATTATAGGATTAATGAGATCTATCTTATAAGTTAAAAAAAATTATGAATGTTATATTTTAAGTTGTAAAAATATTACTAATTTTATTATAATTGTATAATATAAAAATACATTCATCTTTAAAAAGTATAGATTACTTATACTTTTTAATAATTAAGTTAAATAACTATTACCCAAAACAAATCTAACTGTTGGCGAAGTTCATCAGGGAGACAGTTTATGGCTGCATAACTCGTCCATACAGGTCGAGCAGCAGTGATGATACCTATATGTTGATTCTCAATGGGCCATATAGCCCGTGCCATGAAAACCCCCCCAAAATAGGGTTCCACTGCAAAGTTATGTTCATTGGAAATTGGAACCCTATCCTTTTTGTTTGTCATCCTAAGCTCAAGCACACTTTTTAATAAAAAAAATATTATATCCAACATAACCTCGTTAAATATCACTTATTTTAGTGGAGTATATTAATTAACCCAACATAGATAACCAAAAAAAAAAAAAAACTAAACACTCTTTATCTTCTTAGTATATCAAATCATAGAAAAATACTCGAAAATATTTTCTTAGTATATCAAATCATAGCAAAAGTGTCACGACCGCACTTGTTAAGGATAGCAAATTCGGGAAAACCGCGACTAAGGGAGGGAATTTAGGAGCGGGATTTAGAAAGGGCATATTCGTTTTCTTGATGACTCGACTTGTATAAAGAAATCAATCGAAATATCTAGATATCAACGAAGGCCACAAGGGGACCGTACATAATATTATCCCAAAACGGGGTACTCAATGGTTTTAGTACATTATTAAATAATACATATTGTTTGACAAATGACATAATATCTTAACATAATCAGTGTTCGCAGCGGAATAACAATAACTTGAGTATATGTATGAAGACATATACTCCACTCTGAGGTTCTCGTCCTAAATTGACAAAAGCTCCGCTTGCACACTACATCCTCGATCACAGCTCAACCTGCACATTTATAAATACATACAGGGCTAAGTACAAGAGTACTTAGTGGACACTTGCCGAAATTTACATACATGCATAATATTTTATTGTCAAGCCTTTCAACAGTAGTAATATACGAGGGTTTTCCTTTAAAGACTCGTATTTACCAAACATAATATCATTTCTTTCATCAATAACCTGCGCAGGTATTTTATATCATTAATCACCATATCAGTAACTCGTGCCGAGAGGGAGGCCTCCCTCTACGGACACTATGATCGGCCAACCCGCTAGATGACTCACGATCACAAGGGTGTACACTAATTCCGAAGGGATTTGCGGTCCCATCCAGAATCCGAATTCGATTAACATCAGATAGGCAATTAATAATAAAACATAAAGCATTTAGGCATTGACAATATCATTTAAATTCATAAGCATAAAGTCTTAACAATTCTACTATATGGTTTTAGTTTATACGTAAGAAAGCCCACTTGAATAGCAGACTCACGATTTAGCTCTAACTCTGGTGCTTGACCTTTAATCCGAGAAAATAAAATAAGATTCTAATTCTCGAAAAATCTCAATAAATGAGGATGCGTGAAATGATTATGCATGACTCATATTCCTTTAATTAAATTATGAGATGCTAATCCTATTTAAGGAATTAAAGCTCGTCTTATGAGGTCGGATTATTAATCTTTAATAATCTACTCATCTTAAAATAATCTAATTTACTTACTAATTAATGATTAGTAAGTCTTAAAAATTTATCACTAATTAAAAATAATTAGGATTAATAATGGGGCCTAAATTAATAAATCTCATTGGGCTTAACTAAATAAATTTCATTGAACTTAATCAATTAAATAGTAGGAGTTCAATTAATAAAAATAATAAATTCATTATTAACAATTAATAGAAGCCCAATCAAAATAAATAATAAGAGCCCATTTATAAAAATAATAGAGTCCAAACAATATATATATTAGCCCAATGGAAATAAAATAAGCAAAGCCCAATTGAATTAATCTCCGGCCCAATAAAATAAACTAGGCCCAAAAGGAATCGGCCCAAACCCGGCCCAACTGAGGAAGGCCCACTCCTCTCTTAAGTTTTCACTCTCGGTTCTCTCTACCGACAATTCTCTTTTGCATTTATTATATTTTAAGCATACTTTACATCTTAATAATCAAAGCTCTCTATATTTTTTCATTCAAAGCACTCGGTTTTCTTTCTAACTTTATTAAAGAAGAATGCTTTTCAATATAACTACTGATTCTTCTCTATTTTTTTTTTAAAGAAGAACACTATTTCTCTCTTTCTCTTATCTATCTAAACCGCTGCTCACATCTCTCTCTCTCAATATTTTTTTTTTTTATCTCTCTCTCCATTCACAAGAAAACACATGCTACTCACATCTCTCCCTCTCTTCCCTTCTCTATCCATCGCCCTCTCTCTTCCTCGAACTTCCGCCGGCGCGGCTCCTCCTCACACGTCTCGCACACACACCAGTCACCGGGAACACCCCTCGCCTCTCTTCTCTCCCGATCAGTATTCAGCCGAAGAATCCACGCCGCTGCAACTGGATTCCGGCGAGCGCCGCGTCGCCTAAAGCCGCCGAGTCAGCCGTCGCCGACTGCCGCTGTTCTGGAGATTGGCGAGAGATGGCAGAACAGTTGCTGCCGGCAGAGGCCAGCTCGCCGGGGCTGCCTTCCTCCGAAGTTGGCGCCGCTGCCTCGCCCAAAGCCGACTTCCGGAGTCACCCTTCGTCGTAGCGAAGATCTCGGCAGTTCGTCATCGTCGTCGTTTCGGTTCGACCGAACAGGGCCGTGTCCCTTCTTCTTAAAAACTAAGTTCGAAGCTTGTCTACTTGAAGTTTCAGTTCTCTATATTGTTTATGCAAGGCTAGTGGCGTGTTCTTTTGGTTCTCATGCTATTTAGTATCTCTTGATGCATTTGCCTTGTTTAAGGATTCTAGTCTGATGATTCTATAGCAGAAATATGCCATTAATTAATATCTCAGTACTTCTTATACTAAACATAGATTTTGTTGGGATGTGAATGCGAAGCATGAAAATGGAGAGAGTAAACTGGGATAATAATTACCTTGAATGATGCTTGGTTGATGTTCTGTATGAATGGTGATTTTGCTTCGTTTAAAATCCTTTGCAGCTGCTAAGGATTTTAGGTAAGTGAGGATGCCTTTTATAGGGAGTAAATACTGAAGCTGATAGTGTGAAAATATGGCGAATAGTGCGGCTAAATTGAGGCGTGGTTGAAGAATTTAATGTGATTAGATTTGCTGCTGACAATTGAGATTTGTCTGTTGAATATTTTCTTTGACTATGTTGGAGTGAAATAAAAACTAAGCACGGGTGAGAATAGAGTGGCTGAGGGAGCATGGCGTGCTAGATTTAATACACGGAATAATATCTAAATTAATATCGTAGATTTAATTCTTCACAAGCCGGAATAAATTCACGACTCAAGAAATAATAATAATAAATAAAAAAAATAGAAAATTAATTCTATTGTGATTAATAATTAACATGACTTAACTAAGTCAGTTATGAATCTGAACTGAATAATTATTGGCTTACTCAATAATTCTCATCGTGGTTTTACTCACGCGAAGCTAACTGGCTTAGAAATAAAATAATAACCCTGCTTCAATAATTCAGTGTCATAAGCTGAATTTAAATCATAAATAATTACTGAGCTTGATTTACTGAAAGATGAAATAATAATTATCGTATTACTGGATTTAAATATAATAAAAGAGCGGGCTACTACAAAAAGTCAAATTGTTTGTGATTAATGCAAGAGTATTAAATAAGGTTAATATTGATAAAAATTCTCAAAACGTCAATTATAACACAAATAATTTAGAATGGTGAAACGACAAAGAAAACGGATAGGAGGGAGTATTTAGCGAAGAAAAAAAGAGAGAAGAGAATAATTTCTAGCGAGTACTCGATCGTGTACTCGATGGAGTACTCGATCACGATCGATAGAGTACATGATCGAGTACTCCATCGTGTACTCGCGGCGAACAAGAGCTGGGCGACGGATTGTAGCAGCAGGGGCTGGGCTTTGAGCCCTAGTTCGGCGGCAGAGAAGGGGGCTTCAGCGGCGGACAAGGGTCGGTGACAGGTTGGACGACAAGGGCTAGGCTTTAAGCCCTAGTTCGGTGGCGGAAAAGGAGGGCTTCGGCGGCGGTGGACATTGACGGGGCGACGTGACCTGGGCTTCGACGACGATGGGGCGACGTGGGCGACAGCGCGAAGCGTGTCTGCGCTTCGATGGCGACGACGGGTCAGACGGCGGAGCTGGGCGAGCGAATTTTTTTTTAGCGAGCTATGGCTGTCAATTTCAATTTTGAGAGAGAGAGAGAGATAAGAAGAGATTGTTTGAATTTCTATTTTGTGGGAAAATAAAATAAAGGAAGGGTATAATAGTATTTTCAGCAAAAAAAGGTTGTGTAACATACTTGTGTATTGAAAAGTAGAGCTATATAACTTATATATTTATGAAACATGACTATAAAAAGATTTGCCTCTTTTGTAATTATAATAAAATCGAAAGTTTATTTGTAACTATATTTTTCTTTTTTATTTTCTTTATCTTCCTATATTTTTGTTTTACTTTTTTTTTAAATTGTGAAATTCGAATAATTATGGAATATTTAATATGCATATCAAATTAAAGATCACGACAGAGCTTTAATTTATTTAAAATGTAAAAGTTATATTTATTTAAAGATTAAAATTAAAATTAAAAAAAATCTATGTCCTCTCTCACCTTTTTTAAAAAAATAAATCTATTATTAATTCTTTTTATTTTTTTTATTTTCATTGTTTTAACTTTTTTTCTCTTTTCGTAACATCAATTTTTATTATTGTAAATTATTAGTATTTGTTTTTTATTATTCAGTTCAAATATATTTTGTTAAAATCAATTTTTTTAATACTTATAAATATGATAATTGAGTTGATATTAATTTTATATAAATATATATAAAAATAGTGTTCTCTGGGTGCAAATGCTAGTTTATAAATAATTAGGCAAATATATTTTATAGAATCAGACATATCACATTTTGAAGTTCGAATACTAAATTGAACAAAAAAAAAAAAAACTTGATGGCTCATTAATGTTAAAGAACAAAGTTGGGGACCCAACTATAAAAACATTAAATAACATGTTTATGATATGAGTTACTATATGATAACAATATTAACTAATCTTTAATTAGTGGGATTAATTTCTTCCAACCCTATCCTGATTAAAAAGAAAGAAACAACAAAATTAAAACAAATTTCCCCCACTTGCTCATGATTATGAGATAATGACATAATGGAAAGAAAGCCATAAAACCGAATCTTGAAGCATTAGTAACATTCTTTTTTTTCTTGAATTTTATTCCAAGAAATAATAGTGCTCTTATCTTAATAAACAGAGCTGCAACAATAAAAAAAACAATGAATTATGTCTTCTTCCCAACAAAGTTTCCAAATTAAAACCAAATCTAGAAATTAATCTGAGCTCACAATGCAGAATCTCCACATAACAAAATAGAAAAGTAAATAGTTTTCAATCTTGCTTGATTAAAGTTTCTCTCTTTCTTGAGAGCTCTTTATCCACTTTTTAAGCTGAAAAAAGCAGTAGATTCACAGTTTCTCTCTCTCTCCCTCTCTCTCTATTCCCTTTTTGTCTGTGAGACTGTGACAGTATTTGTAACCAGAGACCGCCTTCTTTATAGCCTTTGCGATGGAGGGCACTAGGGGCACTTTGGTAATTTCAATCAGGTAAAGGTAGTAGAGAGAGAAAGAGAAAGAGCAGCGGTTGTTTGTTCCAATCTGAGACAAGAACACTTCACTCAACTCCACCCCCCAAATATTTCCATTTTCGTTTCGTTTCGATTTTTTTATTTTCTGTTATTTTTTTTCCTATAATCACTCTGTTGAAACTCGAGTCCAACTACAGATTTTCGATTCAGGTTTATTCCCAGAGTTGGAGTGATATTTCTCTTCTCTTTCACGATGTCCACATTATAGATAAACCCCACCTTTTTTTTTTCTTTTTCTTTCGGTTGTTGAAGAAATTGCAGCAAGAGATTCTTGATTTTCGCCATGTCTGCTAAATCGAAGTAAGTGAAGTACTACTTTTTTGGGTGGATCTGATGTGGGTTTGCGTTGTTGTTCACTAATTCTTTTTTGCGTTTGAATTTCGTTTTTCTAAATTGAATCTGCCCTTTTGGTGTATGATGATCAGCGTATGTTTATTGCGAAGGATAAAACATATTTAAAGTTGGAAATTGTCACTTCAATTTCTTGGGTTTGCGCAAAATTGCTTCTTTTTGGAACTTGTATAGTTAATCTTGGCTTATTTGTTGTGTATTTAGTGTTTAATTGTCCAATGTTTATTTCTGTTTTGATGCAATTGTTTAATGTTTTTAGGATTTCTCGTATGTTATGAAAATGCCTTATTGTAAAAGTGGATTTCACAGAAAGCATTCCATATTTGGATTATAACCATTTTTGTAGAATTGGATTTCATGCCTGAAATGTGCAATGAATACATTTGTGGATCTTGCATTTTTAGCTCTAGTTAGAAAAATTAAGTTGAGACAGTTGAAGAATTTGTGCTTTATGTAGATCTAGTTTATCTGGAACTCCAAATGCTAAAGCATCACCGGCAACTCCTCGAAGCAGCAGGGGAGTTGCTAGACCTAGTGGTGACTCGATTTCCTCGTTGCAAAATGGCCGCCTCTCCATTGATAGATCCCCGGGATCTCTCACTCCCAAGCCTAAAGTGGAGAGGGCGTCGCCCAAGCCCAGCACTCCGACTGATGTAAGTTTCAAGCTATTCTGTTTTAATGTGTAGTTGCATTGCATTGTCCCTTAGTGTTGATCTCGTGTTTTGTCTAGAGGAAGCCAACGCGTATGGTGAGGCCGTCTTCAGAGCTTCAGGCGGAGCTGAATCAAGCTCAGGAGGATTTGAAGAAGGCGAATGAGAAGCTGGTTTCAGTCGAGAAGGAAAAGGTGAAGGCTCTTGATGAGGTGAAGGAAGCCCATAGATTATGCAATGAGGCAAACGAGAAGCTTGAGGAAGCTCTGCAGGCTCAGAGACGAGCGGAGGAGAATTCAGAGATTGAGAAGTTCCGGGCGCTTGAGATGGAGCAGGTGGGGTTCGGAGCGAATCCCATGAAGGAAGACGAATGGCAGAAAGAGTTGGAGGCTGTGAGGAGTCAGCACGCCGTGGATGTGGCTGCGCTGCTATCTGCAACACAGGAGCTTCAGAAGGTGAAGCAAGAACTGGCAATGACGTCTGCTGCAAAGAACCAGGCGCTGAACCATGCTGATGATGCAACAAAAATAGCCGAGATTCATGCAGAGAAGGTCGAGCTTCTGTCTGCTGAAGTGATCCGCTTGAAATCTGCACTTGAGTCGAGGGTAGAGATGCAGGCTGTTGAGAACAATCAATTAGTGTCGAGTTTGGAGTTGGAGATACATTCTCTTCGACAAGAACTTGAACGAGCGAAATTTTTTGAGGAGAAATTGTCCGGAAAAGAGGCTGCAATGGAGCAACTCAATGTTGATCTCGAGGCTTCCAAGATGTCTGAATATTATGCGCATAATCTAGTGAGGGAGCTTCATCAACGAGTCGAGGAGCTAACGTCTCAAGCTGAGCAAGCGAGTGAATCAGAGAAGTCGGCTTCAGAATCTCTTGGAACGGTGGTGAAAAAACTGGAAGAAAGTAATGATTTGCTGCATGATGCAAAGTCTGAGATCGCGGTGCTTAAGGAGAAGCTCGGTTTGTTGGAGACCTCAAGCAAGAGACAGAAAGGCGAGTTGGAGGAATCAGAGCATTGTCTTGAACGAGCTAGAGAAGATTCTTCTGAACTGGTGAAGAAGGTGGAAGTGCTTGAGTCTGAACTTGAAACCACGAGAGAAATGAGAAGCATTGCGTTGAACAACGAAAAAATTGCAGCTGCTAGCTTAGAAGTGCTGTTGGAAGAGAAGAGCAAGCTCTTGAACGAGCTGGAAACATCCAGAGACGAAGAAGAGAAAAGCAAGAAAGCGTTGGAGAGTTTGGCATCAGCATTGCACGAAGTCTCTTCGGAAGCAAGAGATGCGAAAGAAAAACTAATCTTGAGTCAAGCTCAGAATGAAATTTATGAAAGAGAAATGGAGTTTCTGAAACTGTCCCTGAAATCAACCAATGAGAAGTATGAAAGTATACTCGATGATACAAGAAAACAGATCGATGCTCTTACTTGTTCAGTTGAGATGTCGAGGCACGAGTGTGGGAACTTGAAGGCGGAGTTGGAGCAGAAGGAACTAGATTTGACGAACTCCGTGAAAAAGTCTGAAGAGGAGAAGTCCGATATGGAAAACGAAATAAGCAGGCTGATCGATTCAGTTGAACAGTCAAAGCACGATTATGGTACCTTGAAGGCCGAGTTGGAGCAGAAGGATCTAGATTTGGTGAACTCTGTGAGAAAGTCTGAAGAAGTGAAATCCCATATGGAAAATGAAATGAGTAGTCTGATTAAATCGCTCGAACAATTGAAGCATGATTATGATAGTTTGAAGGCCGAGTACGAGCAGAAGGAGGGAGATATGGTGAACTCGGTGAAGCAGTCTGAAGAAGAGAATATTAGTATGAAAAACGAAGTAAGCCGGCTGCTGAACTTACTAAAACTGGCGGAGGAAGAGTCGTCTGCAACGAGAGAGGATAGGGATCGGTTGAGTAAGTCCTTCAACGAAGCTGATTCAGAGGCGATTTACCTGAAGCAAGTCCTGGATGAAGCAAAGGAGGAGAGCGTGAGACTAAAAGAGTGCGTGAATGAGATGGAACACCGACTGCGCAGGATTCTTGCAGAGAATGAGGATCTGCGCAGAAGGGAAGCAGCGTCTCAGGAAAAAGTCGAGGAGCTATCTAAGTCGCTTGAAGAAGCTTTGGGCAAGCAGGAGGAGGAAGAAAGTGGCGACCTAACAGACTGCGAGAAAGACTATGATATGCTTCCGAAAGTGGTAGAGTTCTCCGAACAAAATGGTACAGGGGATGTGAGGCGTGAACCGAAGGAGCCGCCCATCAAAGAGAAGCAAGCTGATGATGAAGTCGAGAACTCGAATGGGAAACTAAAAGATGGCGAAAAAAGCGCAGAAGTGGACCTGAAGATGTGGGAAAGCTGCAAGATTGATGTGAAGGAGTTGTCTCCCGAGAGAGAAATGGAGCAAGAATCCTTTGAGGATGAGCTCGAGCCAAAAGGGGAAGGTGGCGATCTGTATGATCACGCGAACGGGGTGCTTTCGAGTGAAAATAATGGGAGCCCGCCATCGAAGTCGAGCAGTCAGAAGAAGAAGAAGGCATTGCTGCAGAAGTTTGGAAGCCTATTGAAGAAGAAGGGCAGTAGCAATCACAAGTGATAGCAGCGTTTAGGGAGGAGAGGAGGTACAGTGAATATTTTCCATGTATGTTTGCTTTTGGTAATTGGCTTTTCTTTCATTTTTTGTTCCAATTTTACCCCTTATAGGTTTGTCTGGCAAACTTGGAAACTGGAGATTTGTATCACAATTTGTCTGACAATGTAATGTGAGTTATGTTGTGGAAAGGCCTTATGTTCCTCTCCATTCTAGACCTCCGGCCCACTCCAATAGGCTCTCACTTCTTTTGGGCATAGAAATTAAAAAAATTTATTACTCCCTCCGTCCACCAAAAATATGCCGCAATTTTCTTTTTCGTCCGTCCACAAAAAATATGCCACATCCATTTGTAGTAGTAGGGTCTACACCATTCCACTCACATTTAAAGTGGGATCCTTACTCCACTACCAAGTTCACTCATATTTTATTAAAACCCGTGTCGAAAGTAAAGTGGCATATTTTTGATGGACGGAGGGAGTACTTTTTAGTAGAAAAGTAGTAGTAAAGTGGTGTGGTCCACACCAATTAAGTACAACTTTTTTACCCAAAAAGAAAAATGAGTCTATTAAAGTGGGACAACTCAAAAAGAAAACTGAGCCTATTGGAGTGAGACGGAGGAAGTATATCATTTCCGAATTCACATCTTATTTATGCACCACCATCTCCTTGTTTCTTGACTGACTTTATCGATATATAAATAAATATGCTTACTATTTAAACAACCAATTATCCAATTTATATTCTCGAGTAGAATAATGTTTTATTTTTTATTTTTCAGGAAATAAATAATGGTTTATTCAACAGCATATCTCAAGTAGCTAATTGTATCTACTTTCATTTGGAAAATACTAGTATTTTAAATTTTTTAAAAAATTATTAACGTGTAAATACATTAATTTTGAATGAATTTTGGTTTTGAATATGAACTTTAAAAAGTGTCTAAAACTACATGAATTTTTAATTTGTTTAAAATTTATCAAAAATATTTTTTCTTTTTTTGCGATTTTTACCCAAATTAAATTTGACGTGACAACTTAAAATTAATAGAGTTAACAGTGTTTTATGTCCCAAATTTTTAGCGTTTTCTACGAAATGTCCCGAACTTTCATTCTCTCATAAAAAAAATTTGAACATTCAATTTTTTCCATAAAATGTCGTGCTATAAAAAATTCGATTACGGAAAGATGATAAAAAAATCCCGAACTTTCAGCATTTCCCAACAGTGATGATTCATAATATAGTTTTCCAACAATGTCGGTCCCCAAAATATTTCTTTCGACAAGATAATTCATCTTTTTGTCACCGAATTTTGTATAATGGGACATTTTATGGAAAAAATTGAAAGTTCGGGATTTTTTAGGAGAAAATGAAAGTTCAAGATATTTTATGGAAACGCTGAAAGTTCGAGACATAAAACACTATTAACCCAAATTAATATTCCATGATAAAAAAAAATGAAAAACAAAAAGCAAATTGAAAATGTAATAGAGTGAAAAAGTAAATACCAACACTCTTTACTTTTCCTTTTTGCTACAATACAATTTTCTTTTTTTAATACTCCCTCCTATCCATTTTGTTTATCATCTTAAGCTCACGCACACTTATTAATAAGAAAAAATTGTACCCGACGTAACCTTATTTAATGTTATTCTAGTATTAATATAAAGTTAAAAAAATAATAATAATATTAATATTAATGATGTTTTCAATAGACTAGCCAAGGTGATTGGATATTTGATGTTTCCGATGGAATAATAATAATAATAATAATAATAATAATAATAATAATAATAATAATAATAATAATGATGAAGATGATGATGATGATGATGATGATGATGAAGTTTTTGATTTTATCTATAAATGTTTCGATGGGAAAAATAATACTCCTTCCGTCCTACTAAAAGTACTTAGCATCTCCGATCCGAGATCAAAGGTTACTCCATTATTTCGGTCCGAAGTCAGCCGGTAATGGACCTACTTACCTTGCTTCTAGACTAACTATGGAGCTAACCCTTTTATGGTTGCTACCAAGACGATTTTTTTTTTATGCCGAACCTCGAGATGCGAAAAACAATACGAGAAATTCTAAAGAACTTATATACCTAATGAGGACGACCTGTGGAAATACATCGGTTTCTTACTCGTGCAAAGGAACTATTTCTTGGCAACTTGGATAACTTATAACAATGTTTACAAAAACAAAGGTCGGGTTTAATACAATTGGATTTGTGATATTGGCTGGCACCGCTGAAGTGGAAGCCATTGCTTCTTACTAACAGGAAGGGGCATGCCTAAAGAAGAATAACTTTTTTTTTTTTTTTTTTTCATTTTGGTCTGTAGTTCATTTTGGGTCGTCCCACTATAAGTGACTTTTCATAAAAGAAAAAATTTAACCCATAAAAAAGTATAGGTTCTATCACTTTTAACCAATTTACACATTCTCCTTAATTTATGTGTCTAAAAGTTTTGAACTACTTTTAATGGAACGGAAATAATAATATAAATGTTTCCAAATTTCACATAAACTTGAGTTTTACAATCGGAAAGTGAATATCTTTATTATTATTTCGATCAAAAAATAATATTTATGAATTATTTATAGTCGAGGTATCTATGCTCGGTTAAACTTGAATTATTTATGCTCAACATATAATAATAAGAATATTACCATGTCATTTGTATGTAAATTATTCATTCTCGATTTATTATTTATTTATGCTCTAGTTATGTATGCATGATTTATGTTTAATGTTAGACATTGTCACTTTATATAATACTTCCTCTATCCCATTACAATGTCTCACTTTTTATAATGGGATGTTCCATTACAAATATTTCATTCTTTTTTTGGCAAGATATTCTCTCTCTATACCTAATATTTAAACAATTTTCATCAATCCACTTTATCTATTAATTACACAATTATTAATCTTCGTGCCCAAAAATAATGGGACAAAGGGAGTACCATTTTATCTTGACCTAATTTATTTATTTATGCTCGATTAGTTTTGATTATAAGAATTTTGATGTTTAATGTGTGATGTTGTAGCTTGATATTTTTTGGGTCAAAATTTAAAATACCCACCTTCATAACTTATCTATCAAAAATACCTACTTTCACAAAACACATATCATCCATTCCCAACTCATAATAAATGACAAGACTACCCCTCAACCAATTCTCAACAAATCCAATCTAAAACCATTTCATGTTCAAATGATCATAATTCAATTAAAACATAATCAGGCCCAACATGCTTCCGTACAACTTCAAAATAATTCAAATCATAAATCAACAGTATACCTTTTGTCGATGGGTCACCTTCCGGAGCTTTTATCGCGTTTTACGGACTTCTTGCCTCCTCGGCCTTCGTCCAACCACACACTCGCAAGAGATGGTTGCAACCTTCTCCCTTCACTGTGTTTCGGCTTTCGCCGAATGGTCACCTTCAGGAATCAGTTTCCCTCCTTCACTGTGTCTCGACACCAAATATTTTTGTTGAAAAATGAAAAGAAAATATTTTTACTAAACCGGAATAGTTGGACAAAAACTAAGTGTTTATAGAGGAATTATATAATAATTAATTTATTTCATAAAATACTCCCCAAGGGAGGAGACTAACTTGTTTTAGCTACTCATAGTAGCCAATCCTTGTGTACATAAAATAAAAAGGAACTAAAACTAAAAACGAAAACTTTGAAAACAAGAATTTAAAAAAATTACAAAGATAATTTCTAGAGAGAGGAAGTGGTGTGTGAAAATGTTGTGAATTTTCCGTTGTCCTTCTGCTCTCCAGCACTTGGGTTTATATAGAGGTTTGATCCCCTCTATAATTGCTTGGTTGTTGGCCTCGGATTCCATCCTCATGGCCAGCTTGCTTGAATATGACATCCACCTTCTTTTGTCGGCCTTGATTGCCGACACTTGTTAGTGGCTTCACATGGTGCTGGACCCTTGCTTTATCGCCTTGTGATAATGCTGGTAGGGGCCGGCTTCTTTTCTTTCCACTCACTTTTGTCCTGGAGCTTTTGGTGAGTGGTCCTCCTGTGCTTCCACCCATTTCTGTCGTTTCTTTTGTGGGTGCGATCCTTGCTGTGAATCACATAATTCACTTAGCTTTGTCGGCCACCTTCCTTTTTTGGTGCCCGAGGTGTCCTTCCCTTTGGAGTCTGATGCTTATCATGTTCATCAGACCGGAACCTCCTTTTATCCGGCTTTGGAAAGAATCCTTTGCCGAATTCTGGCTCCTTCTGCGATGAGCATTGATCGCAGATTTTCTCGATCCAATGGCCTAGATGAGCCATATTGCAAAACTTGCGACGAGTCTCCTGGCTCCCCGCAATCTTGTTCTTCCAAATCATTTGCCGTTTCTTCTCGAAGGATTCTTCGGCAAAAGGAGTTGTTGTTCCTGTCATGGTATTAACTAGGAACGTTCCCAGATCCGAGCTTTGATAGAACTTGAATCTGGACTTCATTTTGTCCATCTCTGTGAGACAGACCCATAGACCCCATGCTCGTCTAGTGGAGATTTGTTCCTCCGTGAATGTTGAGACGATTGCGGCCTGGAAGTCGGGAACTTTGATCCTGTTAAGGGCTCCCGTATCAGGTCTCCGAAGCTTAATGAAGTGGAAAGCTTCACGGATTCCTTTTCCGACTGGCTCTGGTGCTGCACTGAAACAATACAATTCCAGAACATCTCCCCTTTTGAGGGACTCGTTGTTCTCCCATGTGTCGAACACCGTTTTCTGGATCCATTTTGGTAGACCCTTGATTTCAGTGAAGGCTGGGGCGGTGGTATAAACTGAGGCCAAAGCCCCAAACTCATACCATTCCTTGACATCGTTTGGATTGGCTCCTGGAGTCGTCCAAACCCTTGGATATTTTCCGGCAACATCAACCCGGCAATTTCCCGGATTAATGCCCTTCCTTGTGAGAAGTTTCTCCCACCTGTCCTGGTACATCTGCCAAGAAGGAGAAATTTCAATAAAGTCAGTATCAATCTTAACTTGGCCTGTCATGGGCCTAAGATTGATCTCTCCCTCTTTTACCCCAGAGGTGGAGGGTTGACATGTTGATTCAGGGTGTGACCCCTTAACAACATCTTTTCCTCGAGAGTCTGGCTGTAAAACCATTGTCTCAGGACTTGTGCTAGGGGTACTTGAATCCCCTGCTACAGGTAATCCGCCATGTACGGAAAGCATTGCTTTAGCCCGATTTTCACGGACAGCGCGCAAGAGCGGCTTGTTGGTTGCTTCCTGAAGATTGAACATCTTCATGAAGCAGACATCGATTTGGCTAGATACTTTGGCTTCGTCAGCCGCTTGTATCTTTCCTGCCTGTTTGGTATGCAGCACACACTTGTGCCACTCTTGTTGTAGCAGCTCTAAACTTTCAAAGAGCTGCCCCTGTATTGCCTCGATGGCCTCCACTTCAGGGAGCTCCATCCCTTGTAAGGAAATCTGCAAGAACATTCTGATCAGATTTCAAAACGACAATATCATAATCATAATATTGGCATTCTGCTTGCCATCTAATCAATCTAGCCTTTTCAGGTTTAGATTCAATCTTTTTAGTTAAGAAAGCTTTAACGTTAGTGTTATCTACTTTCAAAACAAATTTTTTAGCAAGTAAGAATAGCGGCCATTTTTTGAACGCCTTCCTGACTGCAAAAAACTCTTTCTCGTTTATGTGCCATCGCACCGCCTCGTCGTTGGAGAAAAGACCGCTACAGTATCTGCAAGGTTCTTCTTCATAAGGGGTGATCTTTGTGAGCACAGCTGCCCACCATGAATCACTCGCGTCGGTGTAGAGGACCAAGTCATCCTCGTCTTGTGGTATTGAAAGTTTCGGGAGATTTTTGCAAATCTCTTTTAACCTTTTCATACCCTCTCGATGTTCCTCCTTCCATATGAATGGAACATCTTTCTTCAGTAAAGGACTGAAGATTTTTCGGTGCTCAGCAAGATTTTTGATAAACATTCCTGCAAAGTTAACAACTCCGAGAAAGCTTTGGAGCTGCTTCTTTTCTTTAAGATCCTCTGGGAATCCCTGGACTTTTTCCACAATATGATCTTGCAGAATTATCCCAGATTCATCGATCTCGATCCCCAGAAACTCCATCTTCTGGGTAGTTATGACTGCCTTCTTTTCTGACAGTACTAGTCCTTCTTGTTGACAAACATCCGCAAAGATCTCCAGATGCCTGACATGTTCATGAATGTTTTTTGATGCAATAAGGATGTCATCAATGTAAACAAACATAAACGAAGAATAATCCTTGAAGAGATTATCCATCTTCCTTTGGAATATCTGAGGCGCGTTGGCTAACCCCATCGGCATGACATTCCAGACATAATGTCCATGTGGAGTTGAGAAGGCTGTGAACTTCTTACTCCCTTCCTCCATGCGAATCTGGTAGAATCCTGATTTGCAATCAAATTTTGAGAATACCCTTGCACTTCTGATGCAGTTGATAAGGTGTTCTCTGCTTGGGATGAAGTATCCATCAAACTCAAGAATGTCATTAATCCCTTTATAATTAATGACCAATCTTGGCTTTCCTCGCTTGATCTCCCCATGATTTCTCACCAGAAATCCTGGACTGCTGTAGGGTGATCTTCCTTCTTCGATAAGTTTCAAATCAAGGTGTTCCTTGATTATACTCATCATATCCTGTTGATCTTGAGGGTTCATCAGGATAGGTCTGTACCTTACGAACTCATGCTCCTTTCCAGTTTTAACTTTCAAGGTTGCTCTGAGCTGGTTCTTGTCCCACCATGCCAAAGGATCCTCGTGGTAACACTTCTGGATTCTCCTTTTGACGTCGGCAATGGACACCTGTTCTTCTTCCTTGATATCTTTGTGTGATATCAGGGAGACTTTGAGGATTTGAATTTCTTCCTCGGAGAGATCTGGGAATCCCTCAGTTCTGCATTTAAGCAAAACTTCTCCGAATCTCCTTTGATCCTTCATTTGGGGTCTCCGGAGTCTGCCATCATCACCACGCTTGCTGCGAAATTTGATTGGCATTGAACGATGAAAAGCTCCGTTGAGCCTTTGTACAATGATCTTGTGATCACAATTGGTTGTGAACACTAGCCTCCTGGCTTCATTGTCCTGTATATACCTCTTGAAACTTTGCAGAAAATTATTTCCAAATAATATATCTGCTCCGGTATCATGGAAATAAATTGGTGGAGTCTTGACCTTGTACCAAGGTGTCTGTCCTGCTCCGCCGATCAATATTTCCGTTTGTTTTACTCCCTTTGATAGAAGCAAAATCTTTTTGGAGAAATCCCTTCCTGCAATTCGAGGTAGATCTTCTTCCACTTCTACTGGAAAGACTCCTCGTTTTGCTGTACAGATTCCTGCTCCCGAATCCACATAAGCAGCAAAATATTCTGCTTTGAATTTCTCATATAACATCCCTACAGAGATGTATATCGAGAATGGGCTGGTCATTGGATCATCACTCTTTGGCGTCCAATGGTGATCTCCATTCCTCCTGATTTCCATGACCATGGTTTATATTTGTCAAGGAAATCTCGTCCTAGGATCAGGACATCTGCTTCTTGTCCGGCTTGGCCTTCGGTTTGGATTTCAAAACCTCCAACCTCCAGAGTTCCTATGTATCGGTTGTCTCCTGGATTTGCCAAATAATACAACGAACTACAAGGAAACTTGTTTTCCCTGCTTGTTGTATCAAATCTTGTGGAAACTTGCCTCCATCCTTCGGGACATTTGAGCTTGATTCTCATGTCCTGGACTGGTGTTTCCTGGATCGTTCTTCTCTCATATGATTGAGAGAAACTCCTTGTTATAGGCCCTGAAGTTAGCCTATTTCCTTGGAATGATAGCCTTGGTGCTCCTATTCTGAGACTCTGAGTATGGCTAAGCACCGGCTTGTCTCCAATGTCGATGTCGATTTCTCTGATCTGAGGAATCTCCACTTGGTTTTGATTGACCGCCTTGGCAACCTCCTTGAATATTTCTGGAATTTCAATATATTCCTTTCCCAGAAATAATTCCGTATGATGGGAATTTGATAGGGCATACGAGACTTGATAAGTCAGAGAGTATGGCCTATTTCCGTCCGTCATATATTCCTTCTTCTTGTAGTCCTGATAAAGAGTCAGGGCTCGGCTGAAGGATGAATCTTGCAGATTATAAGCGATTTGTGGATAGAATTCGGCTATAATCTTTTTGGCATAGAGATTGCCTGAAAAAGCTCCAAGAATTGAGTTTCTGGCATCTCTGACCCTTTTGTCGCAAAGTGCAACGTCAATCGGTTGGTCTGTCCCTGGGAAGAGGGAGGATTTGATTACCAACTGAATTGCTCCAATATGAATCCATTTCATCGTGCTTGCGACTTCTGGCTTCATTTTCTTGAGATCCTGCTTAATATCTTCAGCTGGAACCAATTGGATTTCCACCTGATTGCTTGTGATCTCAATTGGAAGCGCCATTTCTTGGCTTGTGATGCCGAAATAGACATGATGCTTCCTTTTGGTTGGAATCAAGCTATATAAAACTCGATTCAATCTCCCATTGGAAAACCCTTGGTATGTTTGTACCTCATCGGTTTCCTTCTTGAGTTTTTTCACGAGCTTCTTTACCACTTCTTCCTGTGGAATCAGAAAATGGCTAGTGAATCCCTTCTGATCCTCCTTCTGGATATGGTGGACCTCGTGTTCTTCTTTAGTCTGACTCGTCTCCGGTTGATCCATCGGTCATCTCCGAATCTTCAGAACTAAAGACTTCTTCTTGCTCATATATGCTCTCATCAGAGGATATATCTTCAAACTGATACACGGGTATCAGATTCTGGTAAAAGATAGCATCTTCTATATCCTGTGTGGATTCGAATCTTTTTATCCCTTTTTTCTCGTTGTCTGGGCAATTGGTAGAGATATGCCCCTTTGCACCGCACGACCAGCAGTTACAATCCTTGAAACTTTCATTTGCTTTGGCCTGGGTACGCCTGAAAGTTTTTCTCGCCGGGATTCTCTTTTGATTTGAGAATCGGTTTCTTGATGGTCCGCTCCGTTGGCCTGACTTGTAGGAGCGCGCCTTCTGTCTGGTCCACATAGTTCTTGGCTTCCAAGAACTCCTTCTGGACTTTCTTTCATAGGGTTGATACCTATGTTTCCTTCGGCTTTTCCTTTGATAAAGCAACTCAGCACCAATCTCTGTTGGAAGATCAATGTTGTCGCACATCAATGGAGATTTCTTGTTGAGTCTCCTTAGTCTCTTGAGATTCCTCTGGTCCGCTGCCTTCTGGCACCATTCGGACAGCTTCTTGTGAACATAAGACATCCTCCTCGAAGCACTGTCAAGTGGATATCCTCCTGGTGAAACATACTCATTGATGAGCATTTCCCTCCATGGACTTGGAAACTTTGGAAAGAAGAGGTCCATGGCCTTCTGATCTTCCACCTCCCCCATATAGATATATAGGGTATAAGTCGCAGAAATTCATCGAGAGCTTTCGGCTCTAGCACCATCAACCTTAGATTGTAAAGTGCCTGTTGATATTTCTCGCGTTTCTCCTCTGCGGATCCTTCGAAAAAACCCATTCCCAAGAAATGGATTTTAATCTGTTTAGTAGTTTCCTTAATGATGTCATATAAGGACGTGCTACTAAACATTTCTTCCCTTGCTGGAACCTCAATTTTGTCCCAGTACTGTTTTGCCATGCCTGCCAAACTGGCTTCGAAAACTCTGGCAAATTCCTTTTTGTCGTAATCAATTGTGGCGACCACGACTTTTAATGATGAAGCCCATTCGTCGATGAGACCCTCCCATTCTTTGAAACTGGCTTCGTCAAGGTTGAGAATCAATCCGTATGGATGGATTGGTTCTAGTGTGACCTTTCCTACAGGAGTATCCTGTATCTGAGGCCTCCGCCGCCTGGTTCTTTGGAACTGGCTTGCATCGTCTTGAGCTGACCCCTTCTTTGACGATTCTCCTTCTGGAGGCTCAGTTTTGGGAACCTCATCTCCTTGGTTCATCTTTAGATCAACCATGTTGAGGTTAGCAAAAGATTCTGCTAACTCTTGTAGATCCTCTAATCCGATTCTGTCCAGGCTATTCATGATATTTGCCTCTCATGATTCGGATTATGTCCTTCGGCTGCAACTCTTTGGGTGTTGCATCGAATAGAGATGTAGACGTCGGGTCTTTGGACCATTGATTCCGAATTTTTCCGGAACATGGTTTTCGCCTTTCAATCTCCTCCATTCTTTTCTGGATATCACGCAAGAGGGTTAATATTTCCTCTTGTTTGAGTGATATTCTGCTCAGCTCCATCGGTAGATCGTATAGCTTGACGCCATAATATTCCACCGTCTTCTGGATCTCCCGCAAATTGACGTTGTCGGAAGAGCTTGGCTCGATCTTGTGGTAGCTTGGAAAAGCTACTCCCGCTTTGTCTTTTGGTTCCATCAATCGTGCGACCAATGGGCCTCGTACATGTTTTGTTCAATGGCCGTTCTGGCTGCGGCCATTCTCATGAGATTCTCATGATAGAATTGGATACTCGCGATAATATCGCGAATAAGCTCGATATCTCCTCCTCGTCGTAGGTTGGTCACGAGGGCTCGATTGTTCCATTTGAGATCGCCTATCAGGCGACTGGTTTCTATCTCCAAATTTTGGAGAGAGTTCCTGTAGTGTACACATCTCGGACACTCGTCCGGATCCATAAACTTTAATGGAGTCTCCTCCACACATGGGTTAATCATAAAATAAATTAAAAATAATATAATTCCTCTATAAAAACCCGCTCTGATACCATTTTGAGAAGCGCGGGATCAAATTTGAACAGATACTATTTTCATCATTTTTGCTTAACAGTACGTGGCGTTGTCTCACAGTCCAGACCCAGTTTACTCAGAGTAACCTATCGGGCACGAGGAAAGTTTCCAGCCGATATACTAGTCAAGCTTAATTAGGCAAAAGATGGGAGATAAAGAGAAATAAAGTATAAGGGTAGAAATGGTATTACACTATGAAGTGGGTATTTTTCATAGATGTTTTATAAAGGTGGGTAGATTTGATAGATATATTATAAAAGTGGGTATTAAAAACCATTTGCCCATATTTTTTTGTTATAGATGCAGAGTAGAAAGATATCATCGTTAGATATGAAAGACATTGGAATGATGTCTTCTTGTATGATGGCGGGTTTGCAACATTTATTTATGTTTGGACCAACATTACTTATCTCGTAGTTAAGGTAAAATATCAATTATAATTTGATTGCCAGTTTTTTAGTACAAATTATCATCTACATTTTTTATCGAGAGCTCAAAGTGATAGAATTATGAAATATCGTTTGAGTATTGATAATCATTTTACTTGATTACGTGCGGTTGAGGTCGAGCTAGAGGTTTATGCGACACATCTCCCAACATGAGCAAAAAGATTATGGACCTTCGTTGGAATACCTAAGTCCGTCAAAATGGTAAAGTTGGTAAGCTTATGTCTATAATCATGCAATGCAGATAAACTTGTGATAAGTCATAGCAGGACTAGTTAATTTGACAATATACACATAACTTCTAATGAGATTCATATTGCATTTTCTTTAGGCCACGAGAACGATTGTGTTTTTGATATGCATATTTAATGCCACAATTTGTCACATTTTCTTTTTTGTTTGTTATCTAATTTCACTTTCGTAAATAAAACTCGAAGCCTAACTAGTCCTATTGTTCGATTTTATTTCAAAAGCAAAATCACATTAACAACTTTGTAAATTTTTACCGAACGAGTTGCATTGCATCATTGCAATTTGCAACTTGCAAATAAAAATAAAAAAGAAAAAAAGATAAAGATTAAAAAAAAAAAAAATTTGAGCAGACGCGGTGAGTTTTCCTGTCATTGCAGAGTGTGGCTCAGACTTACCGGCTTACCTTAAACATTAAGATTCAAAAGCACAAAATAATCTTTTATTCTGCTTGATTCTTGTCATATTTTACAGATTAATCAAACAAAGTTTTTACAAAATTTCAGCGATTTCAACAAGTTAACGATGATCGCTGAGTTGATATGCGGTTTAGTTTTCTACCGCATATTGAAGCGATTTTTCTTCGACGACGACGCCCAATTAGATCTTGATTCCTCCCGTTTCAATGTCCTTTTTGCCGTCGCTAAGAGGTTTCATTTTTTTAACCTAATTTTATATGTTGAATTATCCAAAATTGTGAATATTCTATCTCCGAATTGTTAGTCCATTTCTTTTGATATGTAATGCGTGTGTTTGGGGGATGGGAAATGTGAATAGGTTGGAGAAGCTTTATGTAGGAAGCAAAGTTTACGTAGGCCTCCAAATTCCAGACCCTGATTCTGCTTCTCGCAAGAATATTGATCTTGTTCTTGTCACTAATCGGTACTCCTCTCTCTCTTTCTCTCGTCTGATCAATCTATTTTAATGTGCTTATTGATTATGTTGTCTTGTTTGTTATGCCATTGTTTTGTATGCTTAGTGAAGTGTCAGCTGGTTTTTCGTTCCTGAAGTTTTTAGAGAAATTTGGATTGTAATGGGTTGTGTGTGTTATTCGTGTGCAGGGAGGCAACATTGATTTCTGTAACGAACATATCAGGTTTTGTATCAGTAGATAAGGATGGTAATTGGGTGTGCACTGACAGGAAGAATCGAAGAACTGAGTGCCTTCCGGATCCTGTAAGCTACTTCTCGTATCTTGTTCTCTCATGCTTTCTGCCATCCGTGCTACCTTGCTTTTTCCTGCCCTTTGTGGCTTTGCTATAAAAAAAGTCTTAAAATCGAATTCTGTAGCAAAATAGGCAGTTCTCTCGGTTGCAGGCCGTCTGTAGGTTTCACATACTTTGCATATTTCACCACTTTTACTCATAGCGTACTGTTTCTTTAGTTAGATGTGGATTTTTCGTTTGAGTGGAAATTCCTGATAGATGAACATTTTGCCTTCTTCTATTAACATCCACTGTCGCATGCTATTTCTGTACGCCGTTGTAGCTTTCAAGTGCTAAGGACTTAGATATCATATAAAGTTGTTGAATAGCATGTTTAATACGCTGCCCTGAATTGTATTTCAACTGAAAACTGTGGTTAGATATGATGTAAATCATGTAATAGCAGACTCCATATAGTGGGGTAAGAGCTTAGCTTTTGTTTTTTTATTTGTACTGTATGATGGCCTAGAACAAATAATAATAGGATAACGTTCTTATAAAATTTCTACTCCAACATCTTTAGTTTATTTGATCATGTTGTTCAAAACCTCTTGTCGATTAAGTATATTTTGTTCCTAAGAGTTGTTGTCTTCTCTAGCTCAAAACCACGGCTTTGTTTCTTTCTCTTGCAAGATGTCATGCCTTTCACAAGTGCTCTATATTTTTGCAATTCAGGTAGCTGAAACCGAACACTTAGTTTCCATTCTTGAAGGGTACCTTGAACAGAGGGGAGTTGCTCTTCCAGAAGGATATTTATCTTATAAAGTCATATGCCCTAACCCAAATTTTTGGTATGATTTTCTTTTTCTATGTTTATGGTTATGGGATGTGTTTGATTTATTTATTTTTCCTTGCCTTTTCTTCCTTTATGTCTCGAGAATTGGGTGATTTGTATTGGTTTTGTACTGAGGGGCTGCTGTTAACTGCTATTGAGAAAGACTTTTTTCCCTTTGGTTTTATTTGATTGCTATGAGGGTTGGGTGTTTAGTGAAACTAATCTTTGCAAGTTTCTTACGGTTCCCCCAGGACAGGGGTTATGTGTGTGTGTGTCGATGGAGCTTTTGTCCTTCAGTGTGAAAGTGAGGAGTGATGAATTTGATTAGGTTATGAGAGGGATCCAAGATTAATTGACAGGATTCCAGATAAAGTAGTGCTATCGAATAACATTATATGGTCTCTGACTCAATTCAATGATTTAAATCCTTTGATATAAAATACAATAATTGAAGTTATCTGCAGGAAAAAATTGGTGGGTTTGACCGTTTGAAAACACCACTCTACACCCCCCACCACCCGGCCAGATCCCTTTTAATCCACACACCCATTGGTTTAGAATTCATGTTGAAATCTGCATTCAAATCCATAAGTTCAAACCCTATCTTGTAACAAGCAGAGTTGCATTCCATGCACGCTGAGTATTGTTGAGCAGTTTGGAGTATAACAGAAAATAAGGATCGGTCGACAACTATTGTCTGGCTGGGTGAAATGCTCTGGTGTAAGAAGTGAAACTTCATGAGGGTTTAACAAGCACAATGCTTCACATCTATTAGACGTCCAACTGACATTACCACTTGTAGTACGGATGATGAAAGAATCATAGGTCAACATTAAAAATCTTACCTGCTTTGTGTTGTAAATTGTATTTAGTCATTCGTGTTTCTGACCTTGCTGCTTTTCTTTCAGCCAATCAAACCCCTTTCCATCTGAGGTCATTACTTATGCTCAGTGGGCACAATTAAAACCGGAGCAAAAAAGTTCATATTCTGGATGGATCAAAGATGCACTTTTTCGTGGGAAGAAATCACAGGAGTCATTTTCCGAGAAGCTCAACTCTGTTCTCTGTACTGCTCCAACATGTGATAGGTTTGTTTCCGAATCAATCTTCATGCTTATGTAGTTATGTTTTACGAGCATTCTAATCAGTTTGACAAAACTTCAAGGATTGTGCTGCAAGTCATGATGATTCCAAAATACTACTCACTCCGTCCACCAATTCGTGTCCTAGGGAGAGAGGCACGGGTTTTAAGAAAAAGTGTATTGTTTATTTGTTGAGTGGAGAAAGGGGCACGGCTTTTAAGAAAAAGTGATTTATTTGTTAAGGAAATAATTATTAAAAATGGGTAGGACACGAATTGGTGGACGGAAGTCGGAGGGAGTATATTAGACTCAACTATATGGGTTTAGAATAGATCAGTCAACATCAGAGATCTGATGCCTTTATGTTGGAGTTAATGTATAAGAAAACTATGATGTATTATAATCTTTATATTCCTATGTTCTGTAGATCCTTCCCTCTGAATCCCGACCATTTAGATTTAGCTTGACTTACATTTTTTTTTATTTTATGTTTTTTTAAAGGAGCTTGACCTACATTTTAATCAAGATTGACCTTCGCCCAATGTGATGCAGGTTAGAGGTCAAAGGTAATAAGTGTATTTTGGGAGAATTTCTGGAATTTAAAGGTAAACAAGATGACCTTCAGGCGTTAAGAAAGATCAAAAGATCGAAAGTTAGTCATTTGACTGTTCAGAAGACGAGCATGTTTGCTTTTGGTAAATGCTTTAATGACCTCTCATATCTTCCATTTGACATGCGGTCAAATTATGCCACAAAAGATCTGCATCACATCTGCAGTACTTAATAAGTTTTGTGTTGTACGTTGCTTGCAGCTCATACGGAGGTCCAAGTTTCGTTTGCCTTGCGTGATTATCGCGTTGAAGGACCTTCTTGGTCATCACAATGGCAAGAAGTTGATGTCAGATCGAGCACAGAGGTAGTTTTTCGGCCACAGAACTCTACTAGATTGTGCAAGTATAAGCTTTCTACAATTACTTCGATCTCACTGAGCGTCTGAGCACCCCACCTGGGTATAGTATCCATCACACATATGAGGCAACAGTTTTAAGTGGTAGATTACTATTCTCTTCCTCTGCTTGAATGCATGGATCTAATCCAAGGCTTTGTTATGTAAATTTATGAGTGTGGATTAATATTAGAAAGTAGCATATTGATCCTTCTTACATACATGGTGGCTTTTTAAGGTTTACGCGTGCTTCTATAGTCGACATCTCGTCTTCGTCGTTCTCCATTTCAAGCTTGTAATGTGTATATACTGTCTTTTATAGCTACATCCGGTAAATACGCTTAGATGTATCAATTGATTATATAAGTTTGCCTTGTTGAATTTTGTTGTTGCGATGATCATATAGACACTCTTAAGAGTTGACTTGCAGTCTTATACTACATGCTATGTCTGGTAAAATACACGAGATATATCCAATGATGCTATAGATACAACACACCTACACTCAGCTTGGTATAAGTGTATATATTATTTCATGGGATGTAGCATCTTTACACGACCTACTAGGTTCAGTGTAGGGAATAATCTCATCACATCACTCACTTTACACTTTTCTTCTGATAGGTTCAAAGAATCACATGTATCAATATATAGTAAGTATATGTATTATATTTATAGGGAATATGCTACACTAGAAAATATTCTAATATATCCAAGACTTGAATTTTTTTCATTTTCAATCAACATATGCAATGTACAATGCCAATGAATGCATCATATCTCCTTGCGTGTAAACTGTTGATACTTTTTGTTCTTTTCCCTCTAACAAATCAATCCATCGATTCATTCATCGTTGCTTGTGACTTGTAATTCACCATCAGCTTGCGCAATTTGCTGTTGCTTATCCTCTGTTGGTGCACGTTGTCATTGTCAAACCTGTGATCGCCACAAGATTCACGAATTTTCAGATATAGAAACGAACGATTTTATAGTTTTTTCTATTGCGGTTTAAAAAAATTCTAGCTTCGTCGATGAACTACAGACTTACATGTCTTGCGACGGCGATGATGGCAGGAGCAACTTAGCCAGCTTCACCACATCGTCGTTGCAGTTGATGATGCCGTTGAAGCATAGGTATCGGCCGTACGAGGAAACGTCCTCGAAGACGCAGATGTGTGCGTCGATGAGGAATTCGAGGTCGACGGTGACGAGGACGCCATCCTTGAACATCTCGGCGGCCCCAAGCAAGTAGGGGTCTTTGATGCTCAAGTCGGGGTACATCAACAGCCCCGCGTTTATCGACACCATGTTCACCTCCCGGTCCATCGCCAACGCCCATGCCGTCTTCTCGGCTACGGTCTTCGACAGCCCATGCCATAACTGCATACGAGAATACGAGATGAAACACTATATAACATGACATAGATAAGTCTTTGGACAAAAAGAAAAACATATCTAGCTGATAACTACCTTAAACTTCTTGCAGAAGTTGACGTTGCTCCAATTTCTTTCGTCGATGTCGGATGTCCGGCCGTCGTCGTGCTCCCTCCAGACGACGGCAGTAGCCGATGACGTGAAGACGACCTTGTCGATGGTGTCCGTCTGAGCACACGCCTCCAACACGTTGTGGGCAGCTCTTACTTCCAATTCACCCATAAATTCCTGTACAAATATAATCACGCATAACGTGATCGAGTGCGGTTTCTTGCAACTTTGACGAAGACATAATCACATGAAATCACATAGTTTACAGCTAAAGCTGTCGGGTCGTTTTCACAGCGTGTCTCCATTTGAATTCCAAACGAAATTTAATTTCGATTTATGTCACGTTCTAGATTTCGTGTGGGCGTATTCAAAACTACGATTTCAAAGATAAAATTTAGAGAGATAAGATAAACTTCAAAAAAATGACGAAATCAAGAGATTTCTAGATAAAGATGCGTTGAAAATCAAAAATTTAATTTTCCTGGATATTTTTTAGTGGAGATATTTAAGCAAGCCTACAAAGAAAAGAAGAAAAAAGTTCTAGATAAAAAGGCACTAATAAAGTTGGAAGAAGGAAAAAACAAAGAAACGTAATGAATGACTTAGTGAAATACATCAAATTGAATATCTAGAATATATTTGGATTTACATACACACGTGGTTTTGTTGGTTTGCTCATTTATGCCGTCCTAGAAAGCTAGAGAAAAAGAAGACTCAATCAATATATTCTAGAAGCAGCCATTAAAACTGGTTTATGTGCTATAGCTGGATCTCTCTATCAATAAAATTCATGAATTTAATAAGCTAGAAACAATCCACCTAATTTCTATCTACAATTTTTTGGCAAATACAGCGGAGATTGGGCAGAAGGTAGGTAGGTGAAAGGGGGAAGAAATCAGTGACGAACTTACATCGTAGGTAGGGTGATCGGAGGGGAGCTCGAAGGAGTAGAACAAGGCGCAGCAGCCTTTGAGAGCATCCAAAATGCTGTGATAATCCAATGGATCCGAATGAAATACTCTCAGCTCCTTCTTCTCCATCGATTGCCTCTTGTACCGCTGCATCTCATCTGGAATCCAAACAATTTCACATCACAATTTGATAAAAAAAAATAAAAATACATATCTGTATATATATATATACATATGTCTAAGTTGAGCTACCTAGAGAGAGAGAGATGGATATATATACCGTGGCTGTGGACGGCGGCGTGAACGGTGTAACCGCGATTGAGGAGGCGGTGAACGAGGGCGGAGCCGAGGCGGCCGGAGGCATCCATGACGCAGACAGTTTTAGATGAGTTCCAGAAAGAAGCTGGCGCCATTGCGGAAAGCACGCAATGCACCGAGTGGGAGGGATGCCAACAATGTGGAGGGGTTTTAGAGAGAGAGAGAAATGGAGTTGTGGGATTGGCGAAGGGGTGTGGGTATTTAAAGAGAGAGAGAGAGAAAGGAAAGAAAGTTTAGAGCATTGAAAGAGTGTGTGGTTAGCAGATGGTTGGGAAGGTGGTAGTTAGTCATAGGCAAGGCAAACAACAAAATACAATTATAGTATAATTATTAGATTATCTACTGCAATATTAAATCAATATCAGTCTCCATTTTGTCAATTCTTTTTTATTTTCAAAGGCCGACCTCACATTTCTATTTTTCTTTTCTTTTTCGTTTTAGTATCCAAGTAGAAATTAAATAATACTACTCCTTTTTTGAATTAATAAGATACCAACTCTACTAATTGCTCTAAATTATATCTAAAAAGAACTCTACTAATCATTCTAAATTCGTCTTCTCGTAGCTATTAACCTAATTAAAGCTTCTTCAAGATGCCAAAACAGTTCTGTTATGTAATGATCTTGATAGTTAGTTCATGAAGGGAACAAAATTATTAGTTTGGGGTATAAAATTATCTTAAATTACCTAATTTTACTACTCATGATTTAACTTAGTATTTATCTACTCCCTGGTTGGTTGAATTTTACACTATAATTAAAAAAATATTGAAAAAGAAAATAATATAAGTAATTTTCTAATATGTCCATATTGATTCTTTGGCAATGCATTAATGTTAGAATTAATCAACGCTTCAAAAAATTGTTAGAATAAATTAAAGAGTTAGATAGAAGTATGTTAGTAAATGAATTAAAAATGCATTATTTTTATGAAAATCTGAAAGAGGAAGCAAACCTATATAATTGGGACGAAGGGAATATTATTTATAATTATTTTGTGAATGAAAAATACATTTTATGTTCCAATGTTTGACTTTCTTATAATTGTATATGTTGTTCATAATTCTATCCCATCGTTGAATTTCCATCAGTTGAGTTGTTGACTTAGCTACTCGTAATAATATACATGCGAACTTTAGCGGTCGAAAATCCAATGATACTTTTTTTGATAAATTAACAATATTAAATAAAGAAATTTAAAGGCCGCGTCACAGGAGACTCGAATCCAAGACCTTTGGCCTTGGGCATTAACCCCTTACCGCTTGGCCAACACACGCACACACAACAAGTTATGAATTGGTGCAATGGATAAGACCTCATTCATTCTTTCAAAAATCCAATGATACTGTGATATATATGATAGATTTTTTTTGAATTATAGTATATGATAGAATTAATAACAATATTGATCGTATAGATCATACTTTCTGATTTCGCATATGTTGGAGCATAATGGTATACAAGTTTAAATGCAAAATATAATAATTTAACCCCAATAATAGTACTTGTTTTCAAATCTATAAATCACTATTTACAAGAACATTCTCAATAAATTGAATGCCATTTCAAATTTAACTTGCGTCAACAATTGGGGTGCTAAATTATTTACCCTGGATAAATTTGAAAAATAATTTTAGTTTATTGGGTAAATATTAAGTGTAGTATATATATATATATATATATATATATATAGGGTTAGGTTATATTGAGAAGCTCAAATGTGTTGAGAAGTTGAGAAGCAATCTAATAGATGAACATGTCAATTAGTTTTTATGAACACGAGTTTGATCTGGAGTTCGATCCTTGTCGGTGACGTATTTTTTAACAAATTAAATAGATTTGTATATTCGTCAGTTATATTTGGTATGTTCAAAGAATTTATTGATCTAGGGTCTAATTACCATGTTCATCAAAATGTACTAACATGTTCATCTATTACATTGCTTCTCAACTTCTCAACACATTTGAGCTTCTCAATTGAACCACTCCCTATATATATATATATATATATATATATATATATATATATATATATATATATGTATGTATATATATATAGGGTGTGGTTCTAGAGAGAACTACATTATTTGTGAGAACGGAAGAACCATCAAATCTAATGCATTCACGGTAAAAATTAATGCATTCGCTGTTAAAATTAATGCATTCAAAAAAATAAAAAAAATTGCTCCCTTCAGGATTCGAACCCAGGATCTGCATTCATCCAACAAGATGATGCATTCACCGTAGATCTTGATGATCGAATGGCTGAAAATGGTTCTCCGTTCTTTTTTTTATTTATGGTTCTTTCCTGAACCTCTCCCTATATATATATATATATATATACTCCCTATATAGGGTGTGGTTATAATGAGAACCACACTTATCGTGAGAACATAAGAACCATTAAAATCAATGCATCTGCTATATAAATTAATGCATTCGCTATTAAATTTAATGCATCCGAAAATAATAAAAATTTTGCTCCCTTCAGGATTCGAACCCATGATCTACATTCATCCACAAGATGATGCATCCACCGTAGATCTTGATGATCGAATGGCTTAAAATGATTCTCCGTTCTAATTTTATTTAGTGGTTCTTATTTGAACCTCTCCCTATATGTATATATATATATATGTATATATATATAATTATTACTATAAAAACTAATAATTGATCCTAATTAAAATTCATTAATAGAAAAATCGGAACTAACAATTTGTAAATTTGATTTGCGAAATTACCCTTCTCTGATTATCAATTGATAACTTAGAAGTTAAGCTTAAAAATATTAGTATCATATATAAAAGTTAATGTAATATAGTCAGCATTAATTAGTTTATATTATAAAATAGTCATCCATCACTAAAAACTATTAATAAGAAATCGAAACTAAAAAAATTATAAATCGTGGTTATGAAATTATTATAGTATATGATTGTCAAGTAACAATTAAAATGTGAAAATTTAAATTTAAAATATTGTTAATTTTTTTTAGATAATAATAATAATAATAATAATAATAATAATAATAATAATAATAATAATAATAATAATAATAATAATAATAATAATAATAATTCATCCGTTTACAAATAAAATAGTTTTTTTTTTGTCATTTTAGAGCGTGTCCACAAAAATTAGTCTCTTTCCATTTATAAACAATATTCCACAACTTATTATCATGTATACATGTACTTATTTACTATTTTTACCATAAGGTAGGCTCATTTCTTAACTAACAATACAATTAATTATCATTATAAATACTAACTTTTAAGTGAGACATTTCTCTACTGACTATACAATTAGCAATTTTTATTAAAATTTGTGATGTCCCTTCTCCTTCTAAAATTTCTATTTTACAACAGAGAGAGAGAGAGAGCACATTTGAATTATTGAACAAAGTTGGGCTAGAATCCAAGCTTTCCATTTCACTGTGAATGAATTGTATAATTTTCTTTGTTAGTATTTTAATTGTCGCCAATATTATATATGTTCTAGAAGTTTTCCATCATAATTCATAGATGTAACATGTAAGATTAAAATAACAAGTAATATTCACGAAAAGACATTTTTTAAGGATTGGTATGAAAAGATTAGCCTATTAAAGAGCAGTTCAAATTTTAAAAATTTAGAATTGTTAATGATTGGTTCCACTTGGAGAATTCAATCAGATATACACTAATGAAGAGAGAGAGAGAGAGTTTGGTGGGAAAGAAGGTGTGGTTTCTCAACTGAAGGTGTTGGTTTGGCTTGGCCGCTTGGGAGCATGTGTGTTGCTCTCTATTCACATTTTGTAATATCAAATCCAGTTACAACCATACATTTAAATTTAAAGATAATCAATCAATATCACACAAGTAATTCCATAAAAACAAATTTTTTACTTCAGTTCGAATGTACGGTGTGGACCACGTGAGATCCTCTGTCTCAATATTTTGTATGTTCTATCGTGTACCACTCTTAATTTATTATAATTTTTAATAATTTTTTTTTAATTTTAATTTATTATGCTTTAATATTATAAAATACTTCCTCCGTCCCAGCTTTTAGTATCCAACTTTCCTTTTTTGGCCGTCCCACATTTTAGTATCCATTTATATTTTTGGTAAAAGTAGGTGGGACCCTTACTCCACTTTAATTATTTTAACTCTCACATAAAATGTGAGACCCTTATTCCACTCACAACACAACAATCACTTTATTAAAACCCGTTCCGTTCTCAACTGGATACCAAAAGCCGGGACGGAGGGAGTAATAATTAACAAGGGTTCACTCATCCAATTAGGGTTTATAATTATTTTTTAATATTTATTTGAATTAATAATTGATTATTTGGGTTCATTAATTCAAAGTTAGGGTATATAATTTTTTAAAATTTTAATTTTTAGTGATAAATATTAATTAGAGTTAATAATATAATAATATTTTTTATTTTTATAAAATACAATTATAAAATAGATAAATTAAGAGTGGTACACACAAAATAGTGGGACAGAGGATCACGTCTGGGTGTGGACGATCAATTAAGATCTATTTTGTTAACTTCGTTTTTTTTTTTTAATCCTGACTCATGATTCATTTAAAAGTATCATTTACATGCATTAAAAGTGTCATTTGTTATTATTTATTTTTGGGATTATAGCATGTAAATATACAAATTTTTGATCAAAATCTATTTTTAACACGTACTAAAAAATATTTAATTAAATATACGAATTTTATTAGTTGTTTAATTTTGACTCCGATTTCATTTTTCCTAAATTAAAAAATGACATGGTGTCGATGTGGCATCTACGTGACATCTATGTTGAGCTTTTCTTAGTGCGCGTCAAAAATATTTTTTTGCCAAAGTTGGTGTATTTTCATGCAATCAACCCTTTATTTTCATACAAAATATCATTTAGTTTTATAAAAACTATCATTTACGGAGTATCACTTGCATATATTAAAAATATTACTATTATTTTTTGTATTAAAAATGTCATTTGTAATGTATCATTTATTTTTATAAAAAATATTATTTGTGAAGTATTATTTGTATTTTATAAAAAGTGTCATTTGTTGTTAGTAAAAATATTATTTACGTTGATCGAAAAATATTGAACAAAAATAAATAGACGGGTCGAGTTTGAGTAGGGTTGATCCATCCACGTGGTGCAGACGGATATACAGGAGGACACCTCTTCGATAAATAAAATGGTGAAGTTTATTGCGAGTGGCCAGTGAAATAAGGGTCTCGTTTTATTAAAAATAAATTGAATACATTTGTTGTGAACAAACGAAAATAGTAAATTAGATACAATTTTCATACATGCAGTAATAACTTATCAACTAAAAGTATGGCTGAATTAATTTATGGGGCTAAAAAAGAGATAATTTCCTTTATTAGTATTTCTATTATAAAGGTTAGATCCACGAGGGTCTACTGCTTTTTCCAATTGAGTCACACCCAACCCTCGTTCGACAAGTAGTATTTTGTTTGTTCGAAATTTTTCGGAAAGTAGGTATTGTACGTTAATTAGTTAGCTCACTAAACTAATTCACTTCACTTTTTAAATTTTAAATGTTAGGTATGTGGAGGTTGTCTAAACATAGTAGGCTTTTATTTGAATTATTGAAGAAATTGATAGGATGAAGAATCGAGTTATTCTTATCCATGTGTTTGTATTATTAGTATTTTTGTGTAAAAAAGTCATTTTAAAAATCATGTGATGAACTGAACTTGAAATTTTTTTGTAACATTTCATGCTGTATTTTGTTGTTGAAAGCTGAATAACCATTTAACTAAATTATTAAAAAAATATCATATTTGAATCCAATAAATGCGAGTTATATAGAGTGGAGGTTTCTAAAGTCAAAATATAGTAGGGTTTCAAAAGTTCATTCAATGTTATAATTGAATAGTAAAAGTGAAGTATTGGTAATTATTTTAAATCGTAGCCCCACTACCTCGGGAATTTTTTATTTTTCAAGAAATCAAAAGTTTTATTCGAGTAAACTTTAGATCTTGAAATTTGATTTGCAAATAAGTTTTAACACTAACTCTATACCTAAGGTTGAGGTTTTGACTATATACCTCTTATAACATTACGAAAATATGTCAACCTTTAATAATTTTATCAGTTATTGCACAATCTTTGAAATTTATCAATATCACATTCTTTAGCGATTATATTATGTTATATCCAAATCTCTAAAACCTATAAATTATATCAGTCTTTGAAATTTGTATCAATTTTATCAATCACTTTTAAAATATGGGGAAAATAAAAATAAAATTGTTATTAAGTGGGAGGTGATGAAATGGAGTTTAAAGTGAGCTTGAATTATGATAATGAAGATAATCCACAATAATGAATAAGATTCAACGATGTATAAGATCCTTACATGAAATATTAACACTCACATATACAAATTATTATTTTGGACAAAATAACTCACCAATTTAGTCATTTAAAAAATGTGATAAAATTAATAAAATCATGAAATAGACTCGATTCATTAACCTAAAAGACATACTCATTTTTCTGGACATAAATGTAAGTAAATAGAAAATTGAGAATCCAAATACTAACAATTATCCGAAAATGTCAAGAATTAAATGAAGAGAAAGCGAACATTAGTGAGCTGTTGTAACACGCGTACACGCTGCCCATACTATTTAACGGTTCCAGCTTCATCCAACTCGAACCATGTCAGTCCATTATTACCACAAACTTCAACCACCACACCAAAAATATAAACAAAAACAAAATACAATAATCACTATAAATTCAAGAAGCAAAACTTTATATTATAATGGGAAAAAATTCGTCCAACTAGAAATAGTAAACTGAGGAACCTGTTGTCAAGGACACGTTTCATTAATGGGATAAAGTTACAACAGGCTGTTTGTTTCTGGACTTGGAGAAACAGGCCAGGCCCCATACACTGACCAACACACGGATCTTGACCTCTCCCACTCAGTCTCATCAAAGGACCCGGATTCGATGTGCCAGCTTTATGTGCACATGACATGAGACTCGACATTTGCAAACAAACACCAATATTTGTCGGGGGACAAAGGCATACATACATACCTCCGATGTCGATCAAACGGATTACGCCGGCGAGGATATCGCCACCGCGCTTACGTACGCCACCTTTGACTTTTTCTGCTTTTTATCTTGTGATTTTCGTGTTTTTCGCTTCTTTGTTGATGTATCTTTGGGTTCCGGGTAGTCCCCACCTTCCTCCCTAGCTGTTTCTCCTGCATTCTCCTTGTCTGCAGTTGAGGGATGCTTTGCATCCTCGCTGTTTCTTGGTTCAGTAGCGTTCCCTTCGGGCTCGATGACGGACATTCCCGTTAGGGTATAGTCCAAGAGGTATGTGCTCCTTTGCAACCTATCGACTCTGGTGTAATGCCTTTGTGAATACGGAATAAGGCCTTCGAGCAGTTCTCCAATGCCCTTCATCTGTACAGAAAACACAAGCAATCAAGATGAAAGCTCACAACATTACAAACAGAAGAAAAAATGCCAGTGAAGAAGCTGCAAGTACCTCGACAATATCTGTCGGAGGGAGGATGCTAAATAGGCGATGCAGAACAAACTGCGCTATATGGCAGAGCTTTGGTTTTGTATTCCATTCTCTTACATATTCCAAGAGTGAACAAATCTCTTCCTTGTTAAAAGGACGAAGAGCCTTCTCAATCTGGACGTCTGCATTTGTCTTCCTGTAACAAGCTTGAACTAAGATAAACGTATTTATGAAGATATCAAGCAGAATAGTGCAACAAAAATGATCATTTCACCTGCTGACTTCACTAAATAATTCAAAAAGTTTGTGAGGTCTGCGAAGTTCAAATGCAAGTCGGACGGCTCTAGTGTAGTCGCGATCGAATACAGCATTTTCTAAATCTTGCCCTCTCAAAACATCTTCCTCCTGCAAAAAGAATATGAAAAAGTTATGGTGTATGTTTCATCGTAACAAAGAGAACTGCTCTACAGTAATCCATTGCAGCTTATACATATAAAAAATGATAATCAGACGCCTCACTTCTTTACGAAAGGCCTCCTCTTTCTCCGCCGCTGTAGAGTCGTGCCACAAATTAACAACTGCATCAACCCCACCGGTAGCAAGCATTTCTGTCTTCTTCCCAATAGCCAGTGCCCATATCTGCAGAAATTTATGTGTGAGCAGCTGAAGATTTATTGTTTGACTTCTAGGACTTCCATTCAAACAAAACCTGGACACAGTTGTTCCATGAAACCGCATAATCAAAAATCTAGCAACCATCACATCTAAACTATTAAGCCATATAGGCGGGGGACATTTAACATCTATCGTGTCTAGGCAGCCCTATGATGTGAAGGGCCAATTTTTTTGCTAGGTCTGATTCGTCAGCATTATTCATTTTCTATTTAATGTCAATCATGAAGCCGCTTTTCTATCTGTCCTAACAATATCACATAGACCCATACCTTGTCTTCATGTTGATCATAAGTGGCCAAGCATTCTTGAGTTTTGACTGTCCATAGCTTCACCAAGCCATCAGCCCCTAATAAGCGAGTCAAACACATTCAGAAATTAACCAAGAGAACACTAAAGAAATGGAAGTGGATTAGAGATCGGCAGGCCAGCTTACCACAAGAAACAAATTGTGTGCCCCGTGTAATAAAAGAAGCTCTCATGACACTTGATGTGTGTCCTTCAAATGTTTTTAGACATGAACCATCAGAGATGGCCCATAATTTTATGGTCTTATCACCCGATGCTGTTATGACACAGTGATCCACTGGAGAGAACTCCACAGACCAAATACCTCTCTTATGACCTTTAAGAACAACAACAGAAACCAGATCCGGAAGCCTCCAAATGGCTGCTGTGCGGTCCTGAATATTTGAAGCAAACAAGGGAAAGAGATTTATTTGATGATATGACTGCCGTTGCTTCTCTCAGTATAAGTCACCATTTAATCAGTTAGCAGTTTCATTTGATCGGTGTTAAGCGGGGACCAACGAGTGCAGTATCTCTATTCTTTAATTTACTAACCTGGGAACCACTGCAAACAAGGCTATCATCAGGTGAAACTGCTAATGAGTTTATATCTTTGTCGTGGGCTGCCACGACTGCTTTTGCTTTCAAACTGGGAACTTCTCCAACATCATCTTCCACTCCATCAAAGCTCCAAACCTTCAATGTGCGATCACTAACCAAGCAAAGCCAGGAAGGTAACTCTTAGAGATACATGATGTTAACACAAAGATAAAGCTTTGACACGTCAGTTATTCTCTTTTCCAAGATTATGAACTAAGTGCAAGACTATCCCAAATCAGATCAGTATACAAATATACATATGAAAAATACTAAAAAGAAAAAGACACTTCAAATTTCCAAAAATTTGTACAATATTTACCTACTACCGCTGATGCAAAAGTTCCTGTTTTTCTTGGAGAAAGCAACGGCACCAATAGCTCCCATGTGACCTATGCCAATCCCAATGCAGCGTTGGCTTTGGGCTTCCCACAATCTAACCTATAGGGGTAATTGGATTAGAAAGCAAAGCATAAGTCTTCCATCTAAACTAACAAGAGAGTACATGAATTTGTGAACAAATATAACTTACAGTGTTGTCTTTGCTTCCTGACACAATAAGGGTTCTTCCAGAAGCTGACACACAGGTGTCAATGCATGGAACTACATCGGTATGCCCGGTCAATATGTAGGAACATGACATTGATGCCAGATCATACACTCTTATCTATATGTGATACAAAGCAAAATAACGATCAAGGATAAGGAATTAAAAGCCATGGCAAACAAGCTGGGTCAGAATTTTTCTCAGGGTTACTCATGAATCTGAGTCATCTTACGAGATTCTGTTACCTGTTCGACACTTGTAGCAACTGCAAGATATTGTTCTTCGTCACCCAGAAACTTCATATCTGCAATCTCTTCATTGTATCCAATGAGTCTTTTCCTCAGGGCCAAGTTCAAATTATCATCGATGGTTTTATCCATATCATAAATAAGAAACTGTTGGTCAGCTGTAGCACAGAGCAACCCCTGGCCTAATGGAAGCATCATTGCAGAGGTAAAACCTCTCTTAACCTCTTCTTTCTCTGAGCTGACAGCTAAATCTGAATGTTTCTGCTCAAAGAGGCACACTGCCCTATTGCAGAGAAATTATTGAAGTTCAGTCAACGAGCCAATATTTATTGGGTAGTGACTTGTGCATGCAAGTGAAGATGATGTATGTTACGGCTCTTTAGAAGGAGGTAGATATTCCAAATCGCTTTGACCTGTCCTTAACTTTTCTTTGAAACAATAACTATCAAACTAGTAAAAGAGCTGAACTCCTGATACTAAATCCGGAATGAGTTCTTAAATTTAAAAGATCAGGAACCTTATGGCTCAGAATTCAGAAACATGCAGTTACCTACATATCACATTGATATATAACATGTATGAAGATTTCAAAGCATTCGGAACTACAGATTACATACCCATTGGAGTTCCATATCCGCACGATCCCACGTTCACCAACTGTTAAAAATTGAACAGATGATGAACTGATCTTCCCATTTTTCTGAGCAGATGATGACAGACATAGGGCAAAAGGGGATGCCGCATCAAATGTACACACGGCTTCTAGAGCTTCATATGTCGGTACAGTAGTTTTACAGCTATAATCGTGCAGGTCCCATATATTCACAACCTGAACTCACAAATGGATGTTAGGATACAGCTAAAAGAATGTAATATGACGGGAAATATATTAAATAAATAAGAAAGGTGGATTAACACTTAGATGACATTATTGTGATACTTTCAGTAATGTAACATCTCTGCTAAGAAAAATTCCTCATACGTACATACATGTTTCCCATTAGTACGAAAACCTTACTGACAAATAAAAAGAAAAACAGGTTCCACTTGAGATCATTGCAGTATGTTTTCTTTCCCTTCATCATATAAATTATTACATTAGTATCATAGAAACACAAATTTGCCAGAACATTAGGGATTTACCTTGTCTCTTCCGGCAGTCAGCAAGGTCCATCCATCTTCAGATATTGCAATCGAAGTAACTGTTGATTGATGTTTTTCTAGTGTTGCGGTACACTTTTTCTTCGCAAGGTCCCACACCCTAACAGTGGTGTCATCACCACCGGAGAAAATCTGTCAAAAATTTAGTCACTTCAAGCCAATCCGTCCAAGCAAGATTTTTTCCAAAATAAGATAGCCAGAGGACAATTAGAATACTCATTCTTTCTGTTTTCAACTAAGAGAACTCACAAGTAATCTGTTTGGGTCTGGGTGGAACATGAGGCTGGTTACCACCCCTTTATGCCCCTTGAAATAATGGGTGCAGAAGCCTCCATCAACATCCCACACTTGCACTTTCTTATCTGCACCAGCTGTTGCTAGCAATCCTCCCGAGGAATGGCAAGCCATTCCCATTACTGGGCCTTCATGCCCCTATCCTCAACAGGCCAATATAAAGATCAAATTTCAAATAAATAACAATCAAACTGATATGTGCTCAGGTATGCAAACTAGACCAAACTACTACATATGAACTCAAGATTGTCAGCTTAAAACTAGTTCAATCTCTGTTTTAATAAACCTAGGAAAAACTAATTTCCAAGTGGATACAGTCTAAGCCTTGGCTTGAGCTCAAGCACTATCAAACTACTTGGGTTCAACTTACAAGTTAGTTCAGCAACCATAAAGAAAGGACCTATAACTGTTCAAAGTTCCATCTAACTGAAAATCAAACAAACTAACGTGTATGTGTCAAAGCTAGTCCAAAATTTGAACTGAAACTCTAACCTCACATATTGAGCTCGTCAAAAAACCATAAATGGAGGAATAGTAACCCAATCATATTGATTCGATTCATTTCCAACCCTACACGCTATAATTGAGCTGACTAAATTTAAATGCCGAACATAGACCTATTCTAACAAGCTCCGATTCCTCAGTATCAAACACCAACCAACAAATCAACCATAACAATCGCAATCAACAAACGACATAGTATAAAATAGCACATCGAACCTTCCAAGAGCGGAAGCATTTGAGCGTGGAGACGTCCCAGACTCGAATTTGGCGGCTGTGGCTGGACGAGAAGATGAACTTGTCGTCAGGGCTGAGGACGAGGGCGGTCACAGGTTCGGAGTCGCCTTCGATGGTTGACCTAATGGCGGAGTTAGAAGAATCGACGATCTTGATGGTGTCGTCGCAGGCGCACACGATAAAAGAGGCGTCGGAGGCGACGGCGTAAGGGCCGCCGGTGTAGAACTGCTGCAGAGATTGGAAGCATCGATAGTTCTTCTTGAGTGTCACCGCCGCCGACGCCATCAACTCAACGGAGACGAAGAAACTTAACGGAGACAAAGGACGAGAGGGTTTAGGGTTTTAGAATAAAACTTGTCTTTCCAGCATCTCAATCTTTTATATACATTGAAGATGTTCTAATTTATATATCTATACTATATTAAAAATAGGGCTGGGAATTTCGGGTTCGGGTAATCGGGTACCCGATACCCGACCCGAAAAAATCGGGTATCGGATCGGGTACGGGTTCGGGTAGTTCGGGGACAAAATAATCGGGTATCGGGTATACCCGATCGGGTATCGGGTATACCCGAATTACCCGATTATTTTTAATTAATAAATTTAAAATTATTTAATTAAATTAATTATTAAATATGAATTCTAATTTCTAAAAGACTAAAACTCCCCAGCCCTAAAATTTTCGGATCCTCCCCCTGTTCCCAAAGGATTCATCCCTCCCAAACCCAATCGGCAATTCCCAAACTGAACTCCCAGGTCCCAGCCCGCCGGCGCCGGCCCTAACCTCTCGGCCGCCCCACTCGCCCCTCGCCCCTCGCCAGCCCGGCGTCGGCTCCATCCCAGCCCCTCGCCCCTGCAGCCGTGCAGCAGCCGTTCGCCGCCGCAGGTGCAGCAGCTGTTCGCCGCCGCAGGTGCAGCAGCCGTTCGCCGCCGCAGGTGCAGCCTGGAAGAATCCACGACCTGGAAGAATCATCCTTCCCTTCGCCAGATCTCCAATGTCCAGATCTCCAATCCCGATCCATGGCAAAGGAATTCAACGATCCAGATCTCCAATCCAGATCCAGATCTCCAATCCCGACCCAGCGGCGCCGGCCTCTCGCGAGTCGTCCCCACTTCCAGCCAGGTCCGTGTCCCGCCCGCCTCCCAGCCACGCAGCGGCGCGCCGGCCCTTCTCACCTGCCCGTCGTCGGGTAATTTAGGGTACCCGAATACCCGAATCGGGTACCCGACTCGGGTATTAGGGTACCCGATTTCAGAATCGGGTTCGGGATCGGGTAGGAGTTTTGGTGAATTTTCGGGTTCGGGTACCCGATTTTTTCGGGTAGGGTACCCGAACCCGACCCGATTCCCACCCCTAATTAAAAAAGCTAACTCCCAATCAATTTTAAAATTGAGTGGTAATTTTATAGTTATAATAAAATTAAATATTTATTTATAAATTATATATTTTTCTTTTTATTTTATTTTTTTATCTTCTTACTTTTTCATTTTATTTTTTTTTTTCTAAAATTTTAAATTTCGACTAATTATAAAATATTTAATATGTATATCAAATTAAAGATCGCGATAAAAGCTTTAATTTTATTTTACATAAATATTTATTGATTTTAACATTTATTTACTATGATTATTAATTAGATGATCCTTCGGTCAACCCACTCAATTTTGAGTAAGTCTTATTGGATTATCAAATTATCTGTTTACAGGTCATTCGAGCTCGATTATTAACTAGTTTTGCGCCAATGAGACCTTGCTATAGTGGTAAAGTTGAAATACCTAAAGACCCTCCTTTATAAAAGATCTTGAGTTAAATTTCGCCTGCATGTAGTGATGTTTTTTCACTTTAGGTGGTGTTATTTTTCCGCCTGCGTGCGGTATTGTATTGTCTGATGTTGAGATCCCACACGCAGGGCGTTCTCGCCTACGTGCGGTGATGTTTTCCCACCGTCTAAGTGGTGGTGAGGTCCTTATATTCAAATGCCTCTTGTAATTTCAAAAAATAATATTATAAATATTTATTGAATAGTTTATTTATTATCGTAAAAGATATAAAATTAACTAATACTTTAATTGAGGCAATATGAAAAATTATAACAAAAAAATATTCATATAATCTTAAGTAGACGAAAATAAGAACAAAACAAGAAAGCTTAAAAAAAAAAAAAAACATTTCTAAAAATAGTAAGATGATTTTGGCGAAAAAAAAAACTTATTATTTATGTTAGTGGTTGAGCTTTTATATATATATATATATATATATATATATATATATATATATATATATATATATAGTTTTGCGCCGATAAGGCATTGCTCTAGTAGCAAAGCCGAGGCACCCAAAGACTCTCATTTATAAGAGGTCTTGGGTTCAATCCCGCATGCATGCGGTGATGTTTTCCCACTTTAGGTGGTGTGGTTTTTTCGCCTGCGTGCGATGTTGTATTGTTTGGTGTTGAGGTCTCACACCCTACGTGTGGTGATGTTTTCCCACCGTTTGGGCGATGGTGAGGTCCCGCCTGTGATATCCCGACTTTTTCATGAGGAATATAAATATCCTTAAATTAATATACTATTGATACACATCCGGTTTTTTTTTTTTTTTTTTTTTTTTTTTTTTTTTATATATGTAACTTATAATACTTCAAAGAAATTTCATAAATTGTAGTTCATTACTATTTTAACGATCAAAGACCTTGAGCTCGTTGCTAAGGTATATGTGAAATATTTTCAAGCATTTTCCATTTTTATCTATTATTTATTTATGTATTTAATTATATATTTATACATTTATTTTTATGGGCTTGCAGCCCAAAATTTGTGAACTCATTAATAGCCCAAAATTAGGAGATCAATAGGAGAAATTGGAACGTGTGTGTAGCAGTGGCAGTCTGTGAATTGAAACATTCTCCATTTTCCCAAAAATTCTGCTGTATCAAATCTTTCCTCTTCCCCAAAAATTCTGCAGTATCAAATCTTATATTTTGTCTCTAAATCTTGGCAATTCAGCCTATAAGCAACCTCCCTCCACCTCCATTTAAGTATACCCTTCAACCACAAATATTTTCCATCCACATGCTCCCATCTCTGCAGCTGCGAAGCAGTTCCTTTCAGACCATATTCAGCAAATCAAGAAAAGCCTAAACAAACACAGCAACATATTTAAGAAGAACTCTGCACCAGGTTCATCTTCTCCCCAAATCATTTTTTCTTTGCTCTCATTCCTAGACTTTGACAGAAGAACAGACATAGGACTCCCAAAAACACCTCTACATTATTACTTTATTTCATTTCACGATTATTCAAATGAACGAAGAACAAAAGCAAGAACAGAAATCAAGTGCATATTTTTCTTACATTTCTGAATAAGAGCAAGCAAGAGATTTTGTTTTTTTCTAAAAGATTTCAGAAACAGATCACTCAAAATCAAATCTTTTCAAATCTGAGAATTTTCCTTTCGTTGCCTTGTTGAGAGTGAGAGACGAGAGGGACGAATGCAGGCTGTCCGAGCTCGACGCCGAGCTGTCAAAGCCGCGGCTGCCGGCGCTGCATGCGTTGCAGCAGCCCGCCGGCCACCCACGGCCAAGACAGACGGGGTCGGAGCGAGGCGGCGTCGTGGGCGAGGCCGGGGCGGCGCGGCCGAAGGCCGAGCGCCGCTGACGCGGCATGAAGGAGCAGCAGCGGCGACGACCCTCCTTGCCTGTCTGCTACCGGAAACGAGAGAAGGAAGGCGATGAGTGAGTGAGGCCTCAGATCCGGCGATTTCGCCGGAGCTGAAGCAGGCAGACGGCGGCGGCGGATCTGTTTAAGGGAGGGGAGAAGAGGTGAGGGTGGGAGAGAGAAAATGGGAGTTTTAGAGAGAGATAGAGAGAGGAGGAGGGGGCGCGAGGCGGCTGACGGCGAGTCCCGCTGGAGTGGCTGCGGCGGCGGCGCGACTGGACTGGAATGGAGGCCGATTGAGCGAGAGAGAAAGGGAGAGAGAGGCGTGAGTAGAGAGAGAGCCGATGGGAGGGGGGAGTTGAAGAGAGAGAGAGAAATTTGTTTCCTTTTTCCTTTATTTTTAGGGCTTATTCCTTTTAAAAATTTGGACTCTTATTTTGGACTTTTCTTTTCTTCTTTATGGGCCGATTTTAATGAGCTGGTGGGCTGATTTTATTAATTTTCATGGGTTCTACATTCTTAATATAATACTTGGGCTGCATTATTAATAACAAGTCTTCAAATTATTTTCTTTGGGCTTTAAATATTATTTTGGACCTGTAAATGTTTTAATAAAAATATTAATTTTTCTCCCAAGAATAAGATTCTATATTTTCTTTAAATGATTAATAATTTTTAGATTTAGTGTTAATTATATTTGTTAAAATTACTAATTATGTATTAAAAGTTTATGGATTCACAGAGATTATTAATTCGGGCGAAGTGTATCAATAGTTAGTGATTTTCCCCTCTTTATTTAGAAGTTAGAATAGCACCAAGAGACCTATTAAGAATAGATTTTTGTAGGCCTTGAGGACCAGGAGGATTAGCACTGCTTTCCCGTGACAGGTTTACGATTAAACTACAGGCTTTGCCTATTCAGGTGGGTTATATTTTACATACAATGTATCTTGAGTTATATAAGCTCTGATATTTCATGAAAATTATCTGTTTATCCAATATAAATGTTTTTATGTACGTTCTGTAATTGTTTAAGGCTCACTTAAGTATCGATCGAGATTCTCATTTGACCTAACACGCTAAATGAGGATTGTGTACACAGGGTTAGTGGCTTGATGGGTTGATCACCATTGTGCACTAACAGATTTAGAACGTTATAAGGGTGGGTGCTTGACAGGAGGTTATCCGGAGCACGGTTAAGGTTATTGATTCTGACCGGGTGCGTCCCGAGATCAATAACATATTTTTGGATCTGACTGGGTGTGTCCCGAGATCAGTGAATGTGGGGAGAAAGTGAGTAACAATCGAACGTACATGGCGCGCCACTTAATGAGAAAAGTTTTGTCATGCTTAGAAGTGGATTTCTATTTTTAAAACCTTCTGAGTCATGATTTTGATATTGGATAAACTGCTTTGATTATTTCATAAAATATTTTAGAAACTCATGCCCACTGAGTACATTAGTACTCAGCCCAAATTATTTTCAAATGTTTTCAGGTTGATCGGTTGATGCAGACGGGGCTGAGTTGAGCTGGGCACCACATTGTCTTTTGCTTCCGCTAATGACTAGCTTGTCATCTCGTCTTTTAAATTCCCTAAACTGAGAATTTCTATTATATGGTACAATTGTTGGGTTTAGACTCTTAACCCATACTCCTATTAATGAAGCTATCATTGAATATGATCAGATTCACGAAACTAAACTTATGCGATCCTGAGTGTGATTATTATCATATGACTGGCATCTCTTAATGCCTTTCATTTTATCTCTTTGGATTATGAATACCCAATTTGACGGGTAGATTGTCAAGTTTATTCCGCTTGATTAGGACTTTCCATTATTTTTCCTATTTCTTCTTGCCTTGGGAAGTCGGGTCGTTACAAGTGGTATCAGAGCACAAGTTTTCTTTCGTGTCTCTGACTACCGTTAGTTTAACTATTTCAAGTCTAGAATTGTACCTCTAGACTTCTAAGCGTTCCTGTAACCCTCAGCTCACCGTCTCACTGCTTGATCAACAAAGGTACATTTTCAAAATTTTCAAATAAATGATTTTGTCCCAAGAAAGTGCGCGCAAAATATTATCTTGTGAAATGTTTGAATGATTTCACATATGCAAAGAGATATTGCTTATGCAAAGAAAGCAGAGTATGATATTTGGACCAGGGAGTCCTTACAAGAAGCAAAGTATGTAATCATGATGGGACTCTCCTAGCCCACATGATCTATTTTCAGAAGAAGTATATTATGACGAGTCACTTTGAGTTCACATAGGCATGTTTGAAAGAGAAAAGATTTGTTGTTTATGTTTTGATTCTATGAATCATTTATGATTAAAGATATGTTATGATTTTTACTTCATGCATGTTGAGAAATATTTCAGATGGCATAAGTGACATGATTTGTCGACTTAGGTTATTTAAGACCTTTTTGACTTGACAATTATGAGTAGGTTGGCTCAATAGTCAATAAAGCTATGAGCTTATAAGAGTATGCTTTACCTCATAGCGAGAGGTGCACTAGCAAATGCTATGACATGATTTCAAATCATATGAACTAGACTTTTGTCTAGGGAACTTTAGAATGATGAGGAATAGAACCTTGAAGAACATAGAATATTTTCAGAATACCTATGATGCTTATAGAACAGAGAAACTTGGTTAGATCTAGCCTTGCGCTATTTTTGTTTGAATGTCATTGGTCTTTCTTTTTAGACGGACAAACAAGGCGAGAAATTCTGCAAGCATTAGACACCAATGTACTTGCAAAAACAATATGACGAGAAGTTCCATGACTACATCAAGAACCTAGATGATTTCTTCAAAGAATTTTGGGAGATTTTCGTGTTTTGAATAGATGCGCGCAATGGAAGAGTATTAGATATCGAATCATCAACGAGGCTCGTGCGGCACCTTTCAAATGAATGGAATATAGGGACAACCAACACATGCCCAAGAATTGTGATCAACGATTTTTCGCAGCTGACCAAGAGCACCAAACCAAGGCCATTGACATCGTAAGAAGATCATAAGAACAATATTGAGGAAGCTATCACAACAAATTCATGAGAGAGCAATTGTCTGCATATGATTAGTGGTGGTACCAGTTGTGTGGAATCACGTTCTTTTGACATAATCACCAAACCTCTTGATTGTAAGGTCGAACTCTTCTACATCTAACTCAGACCTTACCTAGAACCTCAAGTCTTTTAATAAATTCTCATATTATGCTTATGGATTCCAAAAAAAAAAAAAAAAAAAAAAACACTTGGAGTATACTATTGTATTAATTATATTGAAAGTCCTCTTTTGAGGCATATGATACATAAGTATTTTGTTTGTACTTTAACGCGTGTTATTCAAAATTTCCTTCCTCATAACACGCCTAGTTATTATGATTAATTTAGACCCGACATTGTTCAATCGTGTTAATCAAAAGAACCCTTTTTTTAGATGCACTATTATTTTCGAATGTTATGAAATTTCTTTCTTGAGGCATGTATATCAATAAATTATTCATACATTATGCGTGTTGTTCAAATTTGGCTTTTCATAGCACTCGTGTCTCATGACTGAGTCACATATGATATTGTTGAAACCCTATTAACCAATTGAACGTTTAACCACACAATGGATATGGCAATAAGAGAGCGTGGACGACGATGAGGAATTACCCTGATGAGGTTGCACCACAAGTAGCACAAGACCATTTAGTAATGAAAGGATTTTGCAAAGAGAAGCCACCTAGATTTGACGGTTTAGGCGATCCTATGAATGCCGAGAAGTGGATCAAAGCAATGGGAGAAGTTTAGGAACAGACTGGGCCATGAGATATCGACTTCCCTAGCAAGTCAGGGAGGTCTCACTTATGCACAAACACTTAGCAGAGCTCTCACGATTGAGTCATTGCTACCAAGCTAATGAGGAAATGAGAATGCTAGACTTTCTTAGTCAATTTGACAGGAGAACCAGAATCAGAGGAAAACGACCGAAGAAGTTCCAGTTGTTCGAGATTTCAAAGATATTTTTCCCGAAGAATTGCTCGATTTGCCACTAGACCGACAACTAGAATTTACAATTGATTTGGAACCCGGAGCTGCACCTATGACCAAGGAGCCATACAGAATGGCCCCACCAGAACTACAAGAACTGAAAGTACAACTGCAGGAGTTGTTAGACTTAGGTTTTATACGACCTAGTGTGTGTCTATGGAGAGCACCAGTCTTATTCGTCAAAAGGAAAGATGGCTCGTTGAGGATGTGTATTGACTACCAAGAACTAACATGTTCACGATAAAGAATAGATATCCTCTTCTGAGGGTAGACGAAATGTTTGATCAGCTGAAGGAAGCCGGTGTCTTTTCCAAGATTGACCTAAGGTCTGGTTACCATCAGTTCACGATGAAAATGGAAGACATTTGAAAGACAGCATTTCGAACGCATTACGGACATTACAAGTTCACATTGATGACTTTTGGATTAACGAATGCCCCATTCGCTTTCATGGATCTAATGAATAGAGTGTCCCATCGGTATCTCTATAGTTTCGTCTTAGTGTTCATTGAGGACATCCCCATCTACTCTAAGACTGAAGAACACTTGTGCATCGTACTCAAGACGTTGCAGGATGAGAGACTACTCGCCAAATTCCGCAAGTGTAAGTTTTGGTTAGGATAAGTGATGTTTCTCAGTCACATCATGTCGACTGAAGGAATCAAAATGGACCCTGCCAAGGTCGAAGCAGTCAAGGAATGGAAGGCACCATCAAACGCTAATGAGATCAGAAGTTTCCTCGGTCTAGCGGGCTACTACAAAAGATTCATTGAGGGATTCTTAAAAATTGGCTGGGCCAATGACTTAGCTTTTGAGAAAGAGAATCAAGTACTTTTAGTCCGAAGCTTGTGAACAAAATTTTTAGGAACTCAAGACAAGGCTGACTACTGCCCCAGTGATAGCAATACCAGAAGAAAATGAAGGATTTGTGGTGTTGGCATTATGCCTCAAAGCTAGGACTAGGTTGCGTGTTGATGCAAAATCAGAAAGTGATAGCCTACGCGTCTCGTCAACTAAAGCCCCATGAGCTGAACTACCCGACTCATGACTTAGAGCTCACGACCGTCGTGCACGCGCTGAAAATTTGGAGACACTATCTCTACGGAGTTAAGTGTGAGATCTTTACAGATCATAAGAGTTTGAAGTACTTCTTCAAGCAAAAGGATTTGAACACGAGACGACGAAGATGACTCGATTTGGTAAAGGATCACGATTGTACCATAAGTTACCACCCAGGAAGCGAACGTAGTAGCCGCCCTAAGCCGAAAGACGAAAGCCAAGTTAGGATATTTCATCACCCAACAAAATGAACTGATTCGTGACTTCGCCTTACTCGATTTAGAAATTGTTCATCATCCGGAGACAGTATCAGGTTGTGTTGCTGCACTGGTAGCTAAACATGATTTAAGAGAAAAGAATTGTACAAGCGCAAATGAGAGATTGGTTCTTCGAGAAGACGCGTCTTGCGGCAAGAACGAGTGAAACTAAGGGATTCTCTGAAGATAAGTATAATACACTATCGGTTGGTGAAAGATTGTGCGTGCCACAAAAAGAAGAGTTGAAGAACGAGATTTTAAGGGAGGCTCATGATACTCCTTACGCTGCACATCTAGGCAACACGAAGATGTACTGGGATTGAAGCAAATTTTCTTATGGAGAGGAAATAAAAGAGATGTAGCGTCGTTTGTGCAGCGATGTCACGCCTGTCAACAAGTTAAAGCCGTGCATCAAATGTCGTATGGAATGCTGCAACAATTACCTATTCCTTAATGGAAATGAGAACATATCAACATGGACTTTGTGGTGAGCCTACCAAGATCAGCGATCGCCTATCAACATCAACGCATTTCCTCTGTACCTACAAATGACTTTCAGATTGGAGAAGCTTGCAAAACTATATGCTAAAGAAATTGCGCGTCTTGACGGTGTACCTGAGTCAATCACATCTTATCGTGATTCCAAATTCACAGTTAGATTTTGGAGGAGCTTACAAGAAACGATGAGCACCACATTGAACTTCGACATAACCTACCATCCTCAAACGGACGGTCAATCTGAACGGATTATTGAAGTATTGAAATACATGCTTTGAGCAACTGTTGCAGACAAAGGAGAAAAATTGGGAGGACCTGCTACCCCTCGTGGAGTTCGCCCATAATGACAGCTACCAGTCAACGATTGGAATGACCTGACGAAGCACTATATGGACGCAAATGCAGATCACCATTTTACTGGGAAGAAGCAGGTGAACAAAAATTGTTGAGACCGGGACTAGTTCAGCAGATGATTGAGAAAGTCGACCAGATTAAGCAGAAGATAAAAGAAGCACAAGATAGACAAAAGTCAGATGTCAATACACGATGCACTGAATTAGAATTCGATGTTGAGGATCGACTCTTTCTCAAAATTTCCACAAAAGGAATTATTCATTTTAGAAGTAGCGATAAATTGCGACCCCGCTATGTAGGACCTTTCGAGACCCTAGGTAGAGTGGGACTCGTAGCTTATATGTGGGCACTGCCACCTAGCAATTTGGATGTGCACGATGTGTTTCATGTTTCACAATTAAGAAAGTACGTGTTTGATCCAAAACGCGTAGTAAAGCTGGATGAAGTAATTCTTGCCCAACACCTGAACTATGGAGATAAGCCAATCCCGATGCTTGATCGAAAGATCCAAGTTTTAAGAAAACGACCAAAATCCCTTGGTTAGTACTTTGGCACCACCATGGTGTAGAAAAAGCGAAGTGAGAACTAGAAAAAAAAAGTTGTAATCTCAATACCCCGAGTTAGATTGCTACGGCTTGTAAATTTCGAGGACGAAATTTTTTTTAAGGAGGGTGGTATGTGATATCCCGACTTTTTCATGAGGAATATAAATATCCTTAAATTAATATACTATTGATACACGTCCGGTTTTTTTTTTTTTATATATATGTAACTTATAATACTTCAAAGAAATTTCATAAATTGTAGTTCATTACTATTTTAACGATCAAAGACCTTGAGCTCGTTGCTAAGGTATATGTGAAATATTTTCAAGCATTTTCCATTTTTATCTATTATTTATTTATGTATTTAATTATATATTTATACATTTATTTTTATGGGCTTGCAGCCCAAAATTTGTGAACTCATTAATAGCCCAAAATTAGGAGATCAATAGGAGAAATTGGAACGTGTGTGTAGCAGTGGCAGTCTGTGAATTGAAACATTCTCCATTTTCCCAAAAATTCTGCTGTATCAAATCTTTCCTCTTCCCCAAAAATTCTGCAGTATCAAATCTTATATTTTGTCTCTAAATCTTGGCAATTCAGCCTATAAGCAACCTCCCTCCACCTCCATTTAAGTATACCCTTCAACCACAAATATTTTCCATCCACATGCTCCCATCTCTGCAGCTGCGAAGCAGTTCCTTTCAGACCATATTCAGCAAATCAAGAAAAGCCTAAACAAACACAGCAACATATTTAAGAAGAACTCTGCACCAGGTTCATCTTCTCCCCAAATCATTTTTTCTTTGCTCTCATTCCTAGACTTTGACAGAAGAACAGACATAGGACTCCCAAAAACACCTCTACATTATTACTTTATTTCATTTCACGATTATTCAAATGAACGAAGAACAAAAGCAAGAACAGAAATCAAGTGCATATTTTTCTTACATTTCTGAATAAGAGCAAGCAAGAGATTTTGTTTTTTTCTAAAAGATTTCAGAAACAGATCACTCAAAATCAAATCTTTTCAAATCTGAGAATTTTCCTTTCGTTGCCTTGTTGAGAGTGAGAGACGAGAGGGACGAATGCAGGCTGTCCGAGCTCGACGCCGAGCTGTCAAAGCCGCGGCTGCCGGCGCTGCATGCGTTGCAGCAGCCCGCCGGCCACCCACGGCCAAGACAGACGGGGTCGGAGCGAGGCGGCGTCGTGGGCGAGGCCGGGGCGGCGCGGCCGAAGGCCGAGCGCCGCTGACGCGGCATGAAGGAGCAGCAGCGGCGACGACCCTCCTTGCCTGTCTGCTACCGGAAACGAGAGAAGGAAGGCGATGAGTGAGTGAGGCCTCAGATCCGGCGATTTCGCCGGAGCTGAAGCAGGCAGACGGCGGCGGCGGATCTGTTTAAGGGAGGGGAGAAGAGGTGAGGGTGGGAGAGAGAAAATGGGAGTTTTAGAGAGAGATAGAGAGAGGAGGAGGGGGCGCGAGGCGGCTGACGGCGAGTCCCGCTGGAGTGGCTGCGGCGGCGGCGCGACTGGACTGGAATGGAGGCCGATTGAGCGAGAGAGAAAGGGAGAGAGAGGCGTGAGTAGAGAGAGAGCCGATGGGAGGGGGGAGTTGAAGAGAGAGAGAGAAATTTGTTTCCTTTTTCCTTTATTTTTAGGGCTTATTCCTTTTAAAAATTTGGACTCTTATTTTGGACTTTTCTTTTCTTCTTTATGGGCCGATTTTAATGAGCTGGTGGGCTGATTTTATTAATTTTCATGGGTTCTACATTCTTAATATAATACTTGGGCTGCATTATTAATAACAAGTCTTCAAATTATTTTCTTTGGGCTTTAAATATTATTTTGGACCTGTAAATGTTTTAATAAAAATATTAATTTTTCTCCCAAGAATAAGATTCTATATTTTCTTTAAATGATTAATAATTTTTAGATTTAGTGTTAATTATATTTGTTAAAATTACTAATTATGTATTAAAAGTTTATGGATTCACAGAGATTATTAATTCGGGCGAAGTGTATCAATAGTTAGTGATTTTCCCCTCTTTATTTAGAAGTTAGAATAGCACCAAGAGACCTATTAAGAATAGATTTTTGTAGGCCTTGAGGACCAGGAGGATTAGCACTGCTTTCCCGTGACAGGTTTACGATTAAACTACAGGCTTTGCCTATTCAGGTGGGTTATATTTTACATACAATGTATCTTGAGTTATATAAGCTCTGATATTTCATGAAAATTATCTGTTTATCCAATATAAATGTTTTTATGTACGTTCTGTAATTGTTTAAGGCTCACTTAAGTATCGATCGAGATTCTCATTTGACCTAACACGCTAAATGAGGATTGTGTACACAGGGTTAGTGGCTTGATGGGTTGATCACCATTGTGCACTAACAGATTTAGAACGTTATAAGGGTGGGTGCTTGACAGGAGGTTATCCGGAGCACGGTGCTTGACAGGAGGTTATCCGGAGCACGGTTAAGGTTATTGATTCTGACCGGGTGCGTCCCGAGATCAATAACATATTTTTGGATCTGACTGGGTGTGTCCCGAGATCAGTGAATGTGGGGAGAAAGTGAGTAACAATCGAACGTACATGGCGCGCCACTTAATGAGAAAAGTTTTGTCATGCTTAGAAGTGGATTTCTATTTTTAAAACCTTCTGAGTCATGATTTTGATATTGGATAAACTGCTTTGATTATTTCATAAAATATTTTAGAAACTCATGCCCACTGAGTACATTAGTACTCAGCCCAAATTATTTTCAAATGTTTTCAGGTTGATCGGTTGATGCAGACGGGGCTGAGTTGAGCTGGGCACCACATTGTCTTTTGCTTCCGCTAATGACTAGCTTGTCATCTCGTCTTTTAAATTCCCTAAACTGAGAATTTCTATTATATGGTACAATTGTTGGGTTTAGACTCTTAACCCATACTCCTATTAATGAAGCTATCATTGAATATGATCAGATTCACGAAACTAAACTTATGCGATCCTGAGTGTGATTATTATCATATGACTGGCATCTCTTAATGCCTTTCATTTTATCTCTTTGGATTATGAATACCCAATTTGACGGGTAGATTGTCAAGTTTATTCCGCTTGATTAGAACTTTCCATTATTTTTCCTATTTCTTCTTGCCTTGGGAAGTCGGGTCGTTACCCGCCTGTTTGCGATATTGTGTTGTTTGGTGTTGAGGTCTCATACCCTGTGTGTGGTGATGTTTTCCCACCGTCTAGGTGGTGGTGAGGTCCCGCCTGCATGATGATTGCATAATTGATTATATTCAGATAACTCTGGTAATTGAAAAAAAAAAAACTAGTTTTGCTCTCGTGCATTGCACGAGGCACAATATTTTTTAACAATAAATATTATTTTAAAGTATTTTTTATATTTAAAATTATCTATTAATATTATATGAATGTTAAAAAAAATTATGATAGTATAAGATATGGGTAGAAAAAATTATTGTTCATTCTTTCAAATAAAAATTATCGTGGATGTTCTTAGAATAACACAAGTAAATATTTGAAATAATGTTTGTTATTGAAACTTCAAATGATTTAAGCAATATATACTAAACGACGTCGATAGATACATAACCATCATTATCACCATCTTTTGTTAATTTTATAGTTGTATCAAGTGTTACTTACCATCGAGGTTTGAAATTTTTGATTTGCGGTGATGATGAGGATTATATGTATAATGAGAATATTGTGTACCAGGAAGTTTTCAGAAACTTATTACTCCCTCCGTCCCATGAAGCAAGACCTAATTTCTTTTTGCACGAGAATTAAGAAATTGGTATTTTGTGTGTTAAGTGCGGTAGGTGAAAAAGTGAAAATGTGAATAAAGGATATTTTTTTTGCCATTTTTAAAAACTGGTATTGCTTCGTGGGACAGATCAAAAAGGAAACTTGGTCTTGCTTCATGGGACGGAGGGAGTATAAGATATTTTGGTATGTTACTCCCTCCGTCCTAGCTTTTAGTATCAAACTTTCCTTTTTTGGCTGTCCCACATTTTAGTATCCATTTCTATTTTTGGTAAAAGTAGGTGGGGTCCTTACTCCACTTTAATTATTTTAACTCTCACATAAAATGTGGAACCCTTATTCCACTCACAACACATCAATCACTTTATTAAAACCCGTGTCGTTCTCAACTGGATACCAAAAGCCGGGACAGAGGGAGTATTTTATACTCTCGTCGTCCCAATAATGAAGACACACTTCATTTGGGCACGGAGGTTAAGGTGAGGTAGTTTATGGAATAAAGTGTATTTCATCCATATCATTAGTGTATTTGATGATTGTTGTTTAGAGAATTTATTTATTTTTATTTTAAGTATAAATTGATTTTTAAATTTTTAAATTTATAAAATTCTAAAATTTCAATTATTTTAATTACATTGAAAAAATCAAAATTCTCCACTGCCGCCGGCCCCTGGAAGCGGTGAACGACCGCCACCCAATGCCGGCCACCGGCGCCCAGCTAGCCCCACCGCCGTACCCAATTCTGGAACCCCAAAATCCAAAATCATACCCAATTCTGGAACCCAAAACCATACCCCCAATTCTTCATCAACAAGAAATAAATCATCGCTGCAAATTTAGATCCCAAAATAAAATCGGCATCTCTGCCCTCCCTAATACCCCCTGAGCTCAGATTCGACATGTGAGTCGAGAAATTGAGGTATTTAATTTACAGAACGTATCTGGACTAGGGCGCAATCCCGCCATGACCTGCGCAGTCCAGGGGGGAATAGTATCGGGAGACCAGTGCCCATCGCCATCCGGCATGTCATTAGAAGAGCGCTGGAGTCTAAGCTTTATTTCTGGGTCTTCCGGAGATATTCGCAGAAGTTTTCGCATCTCCTGCATGTGCGAGACCGACAGGGTAGATCGGGGGAACGAATTCCCGGTGCAAGTCATGTCGTCCTTCTGATTTTGCTGTTGTTGACGGGCTCCGACGGTGGTCATCGTAAAATATGTATATATGTGTGTAACATGTGCGAATACTAATAGATAATCTACAGAGATCGGAGGAGGAAAGGAAAAGAGGGGGAGGAAAAGAAGAAAGGGAGCTTTGTACCTGCTAAACGGATGACGATCGGACGGATTGGAAAAACTTGAAGCAGCAAGGAATAATCGGAAGCTAAGAAAACTCATAAGGACCTCTAATGGCGGAAAAAGAAAGAAGAATAAAGAAATAATGGGGAGAAGGGGGTTATATATAAGGAGGGAATTCGAATAAAAAAAAAAGGGAGGGAAAGTAATTATTAGGGTTGGGGAATGTGTGATGGGAAATGAAGAGTCAAGATTTCACTAAGGGGGCGCTGGTTAAAAACGAAGGGTCGAGATTCCACTCTCACAAAAGTAAAAACGTGGGATGACGCAATAAAGTACTCAAAGGCGTCAGATGACATTAAAAATTTGATGGGACGAAACCTGCACTACTACAAAAGTTTACATACATAACAATGAATAGATAAAAAAACCGTTATGTATGAGCGCACTTTTAGGAATAGATAACGGTTTTGCGAAAATCCGTTATCTATGTAGTGTTGTCTAAATGCATAGATAACGGTTTGAACAATTGCGTTATGTTTTTGCGTTATCTATTAGTTGCATACATAACGGTATTACAAAACCGTTATCTATGACCATCTTTTATAACAGTTATTTTTATAACGTTCAAGAACCGTTATGTATAAGAGTCATTTACAACGGTTTTTGAACCGTTATGTATGAACGTCTCTAAAAACTGTTATGTATAATTTTTTTTGTTAATTTTTTTAAAATAATATTATATTATATTATATTAAAAATAACAAATAAATTGTTTATCCTAAAATCTGAATTTATTCCTATATATAGACTTTGAGAAAAAAAAAAACTCATAACATTTTTTTTATTAAATAACACTTAAATAAAATCTGAAAATATTATTAAAAACCTAAATACCAAAATTGAATAATAAAAATTAAACAAAAGAAAAAAGAAAAAGATTTTCGTTCCTAAAATTTGAAAATATTATCAGCCCTAACACTTCTCTCTCTATTTCGCCTCCCCCAAATCCCAATTTGCCGCGCCTTCCCTGAGTCCGCCGCGCCTTCATCAAGCTCCCCCAGTCGCGCCTTCATCCAGCTCCCCCAGTCGCGCCTTCATCCAGCTCCCCCAGTCGCGCCTTCATCTAGCTCCGTCTGCCCCCGTCGCGCCTTCGTTCTTGCTCCGGCGTGTTTTATTGGCCGAGTGTGCGGCGGCGGCGGGCTAGGGTTTTCCAGACTCCAGTCTTCGCGCGCCTCCACGATCTGCCGCGCCGCTTCCTTTTCAGACCGCCGTCCGTCTGTCCACTGGCAACTCACGCACACCGCACACGGTAAGCCCTCTCTTTCAGCTGGCCTGCAGCATCTACAGTCATCGAACAATGCGGTTCCTCCAGCTCAGGTAAGTTTGGGCGATTTTACGATTTTGGTGGGTTTGAACTTGCGCAGATCTGATTCCACGAGCTGGAACTCAGATATTTGATTTTTCTGATTTTTCTTTTGTTTATTTTTTGCTTTATTCAAATTAGGATTTTGGATATTACAATGGAGGCGGTCAGGGTTCGAGAATGTACAAGAGTGTGCAGGCGCAGAGGACGTACATTTTTAAGGTTTTTATACTGTGCCTTCATTTTTAAAACTGTCCTGTTTGCTTCCTTGAGCAGGCGGCATCTGCTGCTGCTGGCTACTCGAAATTTGTAAGCCGTGAAATGAGCAAAGCTGAAGCACTGTTAAAAGTAAGAGTTCATTGACACTGGACTTTGTGGTGGCTTAACAAGGCGCGCTTAAACACCATTCCTTAGTTAAATGTTCTTTAAATGATCCACAGGTTATATTGTCACCTATCGACTCTGTGGCAGATACATATTGTGCTCTGCTGCCCGAGGGTACTCCTTCCGAGTTCCAGCGAATTCTGGATCTTAAGGTTGATGCTTCCCCATCTCTGAGTTCTTCATTTTTTTCTTCTTTTTCTCTGTATTCATCTTTGAGTAAAAATTCAAAATATTTTCTTAATTTCAAATTGCTTCTTCCTGTTTACATGCTATATACTTAATCAATTTTCAGGGCCTCAAAAGGACTGACCAGCAAAGCATACTAGACGACTACAACAAGCGTGGGGCAGAGACGTATCAACAATCCATCAAGGCAGCCGTTCCATCTGCACCTAACACTACGGTAGCACCTAATCAATCCACACCTGCTGGAATAATTCCATTGAAGGAAGAGATTGTGGCAAGGGCTGCTGCACTCGGGAGAGGTGCTGCCACAACAGGAATCCGCAGAATCCTGGCATTAACCGAGTCAACTACCAAATGAGAGTAGCCCGGGGCTATTGGATCTGCATTCGTTTGACACTGAGCTACTTCCGGAGGTAGATTTCTTGATTTGAGAAGTGGAGTAGTTATTTTTCGTTAATCAGTATATGCTAGTTTGTGGGCGTCGGTTTTATGGGTTGTGGTTGTAGTTTATGTGGTAGGAAATGAACTCTATCTTACATTGTGGATAAAGTAGTAGCTTTAGCCGTCATGTTCGATGGTTTTGATAGAAATAGGGGTTGTTGTCAGATGACTCCTGTCTAGCAATGCAATTTTATGCTTTGTATCTTGTGTATTTGATGAGGTGGTGTTGCTTCATTGATGCTTTACGGATTTCTGATGCTGTTTTACTATAATTTTGGACGCTTTGGTTGATTCCTTATGTATGAGAATTTTGTGCCACGGGTGGCCGGGTGGGTTTAGGTTCTGTTAAGTTATAACCTGCTGCTGTTTTTCTCGAGGGGTTTAATTAAAATTCAGAGTACGCCTGATATGTTAATATACATTTGAAAGTTATAACCTCCTTCCTTAAATGACTGTTTCTCCATCAGGTGGAATTGTGTGCTGTATACTTTCTATTTGTTGTCTGACTTGTTTTAATTTCCTCTATGTAGAGTATCAATCTTGAAATGATTTTAGTATCTAAACTCAACCAGAACCCAAAAAGAAAAGTCTTGATAAAACCTTTTTCTTTTTCTTTGATGTCATCATTAATTTCTACATCCCTTTTTTGTGTTTACTTTCTCCTATTCAAAATTTCATCAATCTCTAATTTATCAGGAAGTGGCAAAACATATACAATGAAGCCACTGCCCCTTAGAGCAGTGAGAGACATCTTGAGGCTCATTCATCATACCTACAGGAACCAAGGCTTTCAGTTGTTTGTCAGCTTCTTTGAGATATATGGGGGGAAACTCTTCGATCTGCTCAGTGATAGGAAGTAAGCTGTTTTCTGGGTTTTTTGTTGGCTTTCACCCTCCAGTGCAATCTCAACTAGTTCTTGAGGACTTGGTGCTAGAACACATAATATGATAGATTTTTGTTTTAGCTATAAGATAGTTGGTACTTTCAATTTTGAATCGAAATATGCAATGATCATATGTACTTGATACTTGGTTCATTTGGATGGTAATGTATGAATATTTTGGATGATATATAATATTGTTATTGGTGATTTTATCATTTTGTTGTTTTAAAGTTATTTATTTATTTCTTGAGATAAATAACATAAAAATTGAGAAAAAATATTAAATATGCTAGTTGTAGTTGAAATACATAACAGTATAAAAAGTACAAAAAAATCGTTATATATTTCTATCAAAGATAACGGTAAAAACCGTTATAAAAAGTAAAAAAACTGTTAACTATGATAGAAAAAAACAAAAAAAATACAAAACATAACGGAAAAATCCTCATACATAACGGTAATAAATCGTTATGTATAAGCATTATAGATAACGGTTTCATACCGTTATGTATAGAAAAAAAACTGTTAACTATGATAGAAAAAAACAAAAAAAATACAAAACATAACGGAAAAATCCTCATACATAACGGTAATAAATCGTTATGTATAAGCATTATAGATAACGGTTTCATACCGTTATGTATAGAAAAAAAACTGTTAACTATGATAGGAAAAAAACAAAAAAAATACAAAACATAACGGAAAAATCATCATACATAACGGTATAAACCGTTATGTATAATCATTATAGATAACGGTTTCATACCGTTATGTATGAGCGTCTCGTACCGTTATCTATTCTCATATACATAACGGTTTTTTAACCGTTGTCTATGATACGTATCATAGATAACACCACTATACACAACAGTTTTTTTGCTCATAGATAACGGATAAAATCCGTTATCTATGAGCATTTTTCTAGTAGTGCTGTACTATGATTTTCTGCGCAGGCAATAGCATGAAACCCGCCTCCGCAGACCTCTTGCTATTCTCTCCTGCGCTGATCATTTTCTATTCATTAGAACTAGAACTTTGTAAATTCATGTAAAAATCTACATCTTTTCGTAGACTAGGGGGAGTAGCTGATAAGGGGTAAGATCCTCATCAGCGCAGGACCTGATACACACTTCACATTTTACTAGCATTGATTATTATTATTATTATTATTATTATAATGATTACCGCACAAACGGGAGAACTAACAGTACAGGTTAAAGAATAAAGATTCCCGCGCAGCCAAGAGGTCGGCGCACCCAACCAAAGATACCCGCACAGTCAAGAGGCCGGCGCAGCCAGCTAGAAATACCCGCGCAGCCAAGAGGTCGACGCAGTCGACCCAAGACACCCGCGAAGCCAAGGAGCTTGCGCAGCTACCTAAGGATACATGCGCAGACTTATACCTACCCAATTGTCCGAAGACACTTGTGCATGCAAGCATTCCCCAACTACTTTCTGAAGAAAGCAAAAGCTGCAAGGCCGTTAGAGCAAAGACAATCATCTGTGACAACGACATCGAGAGTACGCTGAGCACGTGCCACGAAGGAAAAGACGACCATGCCCCTCCACCTTTGTTCTTTATAAGTAGCACATCTGTAATAGAATAGAGGATCCGGATTTTCATTTTACCACTCCATACTTGTACTCCCAAAAAACTAATACCTTGAAAGAGAATGAAGGTTTTATTGAAGAACATTTGAGTGATTATCTGGTTTTGCACTTCAGGTTTTAATCTTGCACTCATTTACTAGTTTCTTAGGATGTTGATGAACCTACACCTCATCAGTATTAATCTTTGTGAACTTTTAAAATTGATTTTTCTAAACTTTTAAAACCATAAACATCTTTAATCAGATTTCCTTACTTCTGCATATTGATTAATGGAAGTAAATGATAAAATTTGAAGAAACATTGTAGTCAAATGGCCATAATGAAGATTAAAAATCAATTTTTGGCCCCTAGTCTTAAAACATCAAAATATGGCCATTAATTAGGTGGTATACCTAATTTGCCCTTTTTACTCGGCCGCTGGGGTGATTTCGCGACCGCTGGATGATTACGTGGCCGCTGGAAGCCAGCGCCCGCTGCGCGTATGGCACTAATAGTGCCATAAGTGTCATACGCATCATTTTATTACTTGGTTTTGTTTTGGATTTCTGTTGGCACTTATGGCACTATTAGTGCCATAAGTGCCAAAAGAACCATTTTAAACATTTCCCCGTAGGGTTTAGATGCTTCATTTAGGGTTTAGATGTTCGATTTAGGGTTTAGATTATCCATTTAGGGTTTAGATGATCCATTTATGATTTCTTGATTCTATTACTGTTGTTTCTATTGCACATATGTTACTTATGACACTATTAGTGCCATAAAGTGCCAAAATGACCATTTTACTTGGTTTTATTTTGAATTTTCGTTGGCACTTATGGCACTATTAGTGCCATAAATAGTGCCATAAGTGCCAACGGAAATCCAAAATAAAACCAAAGTAAAATATTGGCACTTATGGCACTAATAGTGCCATAAGTGTCTAACCCGACCCGGCACGCGACCCGCGCGCCTGATCCTACCCGGTTCGCCTCATTAAGGGTAAAAACGTCCAAATCAATAAAAATGGTCAAATTTTATGTTTTTTCAATGTGTGGCCATAAATTGTGTTTTATGTTTCATTTTGGCTACTTCAAAATTTTACTCAAATTTGAATATGAGATAACAAGAAAAATTGCAATTAATCAGGCCACCACACTCATTTTTGGGCCATGGGGCTCAGGCTACTGAGTTACAAGTCATTCGAGTTCAATTTTTTTCAGACTAAAAATCTTTATTTCTAACTCTATCGTATTGTCGATCTATGTGAACCTACCCATGAATTTATGGCTAGAACGACATTATAGAGATGATACTAGAAAAAATGAAAAAAATAATTTTCAAACACAATGGCTAATTCTGGAGAGTCGGGAGGAGGATCTGCCCTTTTTTAGGTACAACAGTGGTTAAGTTGCACAACATAACATTAGGAATAGGGTTGGGAAAATATACCGAAAACTCGGTATACCGGCCATACCGTACCGTAAAATATCGTAAAATACCGAATTTAAGGTATACCGATTTTTTTGGTAAGGTATGATACCGTACCGAAGATTTACGGTAAGGTAAATGTATGGATTTTCCAGATACCGGGGTATACTGGTGTATATCGATACTGCGGTATATACCGGAAAAATCAATAAATATCGTATTAAAGGTATATATCGGAACACGGTATGATACCGTATTACTGGTATACCGAATATTACTGTATGTACTGGTGATGCGGTATCATACCTTATACCTTATTCTGGTATACCTTAATATTCGGTATATACCGGTAATAAGGTACAATACCTTATTCTGATATACCACAGTTGTCCGTATATATTGGTATATTGAAAATCGCATCAAAATCTATAATTTTAAAATATATAATATATATTTTTATGTTTATATTTTTAAAAATATTTATAAATTTTATAAAATGATGAATATAATCTATATTATGTGAATATATACAATTGTACATGAATTTATAAATATCATCAAATGATACAAAAACAAATAAAATATAGTGTATAGTATAAGTCATACAATAAAATAAAATTGTTTATTTTGATATTATAGTATAGTTATAATATATAACTAAAATTATTGTTTTACAATAGATTATACATCTAACTTATAATAGTTACATATATAATAGCATAGTTATAATATTAGTATTATATTATAAATAATATTAAATCTAACATATAAAGTATATGTAACTTATAACATCTATATAATTTACTATATATTACATGAATGCATACAAGTATGTGAATATAAATGTAATACCCCGTTCCCCGAGCTAAGTTTAGAATAATTTTGAACTTAGAAAGTAAGATGATTCACGCCGGATAAAAGAAAATGAATTTACTTTAATTCCAACAAAAGTGATTTACAAATTTTTTGTAAGAAAATTTGTTATTTAAATTCTTATGCATTGCATATTTATTTAAATTGAGCATTTGAACATTTACACGAGCTATTTAATTAGCAAACCCTGACGTATTATTACAGTCCCGATATTTAATCTTGAGGGATTTTTTTTTTTTGTGTCCAATCAACCATCATATCCTATGTAGCCGCCCTACATCATCCTTGCCCCTCCAAGCCACCCCAAAGGTTAACATTAGCTATGCCTTTGCAGACACAATCCAACCCCTTCTCTGCCAAATCAAAATGCAAAGTCACTTTCTTTGGTATTTCCTTACAACTTGAGCAGCTCCCTCAAAGAAGAGTAACCACATAGCTCGATTCATTTGACAGCAGACCAGGCCGCTAACCTCTACCCATTTCTTCTTATTCACGGTTAGCATCACGAAATTTAGTTCAACACCCTTATCAAATCTGTAATGGGCAACAGACAAAAGAACACCTACATTCATGTACATATATATGTATATACATCACTCATACTCATGTATAAATTGAACCAAGGTTTTCGAACAAAATTACTTGTACAGATTTCATTTCGTTATGCACGATCTATTCATATATTGTACTACATCCGTCCACGAAAAAGTGCCCCATTTGGGTGCCGACACGGGTACTAAGAAAGCTGATAAAGTTGTTTTGAGTGGGGTAAAAATTACAATAGGGGTAGTTCTAATGACATTGATTAGTTTGTTAATATTTTCTTGTCTTTTAGTTGTTGAGAGTTTAAACAATCCTACTCTTTATTGAGTTCGATTTTAATGTTAAAGACTAGTATTTAATTTTTATGCCTATTTTAATTCTTGTGTTTTTTTTTAAATATTCATTCTTGTTTTTTTTATGCCTATTTTAATATTAAAGACTATTTAATTTTTATTTTATTGTATAATTGTAGAGCAATCAATTGATTAGTTGGCACTAATATATAAAAATAAAATTAAATTTACTTTAATTTGCCATAATATAAATATAAAAATTATTATCCACACATATATTATGTGTGGTTTAAAAAAATTAATAGAGGTGCACACCAAATATAAAAATAAACTTCATTAAATAAAATAAAACTTAAAAAGGAATTACCACCATATAATAAATGTTACAAATAAATTTTCTGCTACACATTTTAAATGTCAATAACTAATTGAAAGTTTCAAATTGTTTCACCTACACATTTTTTAAAATATGTGTGGGTAATTATGTGTGGGTAAAACATCAATTAAGATTTGCATAAATAATTAATTAAAGCCAAAATATAAATCTAGCTAAAAATATTTTCCCACGTTTCTTACATGTCAAGAATAAATAATGATAAAAATTCATTACCCACATATAGATAATTTAGAATTATGTGTGGTTAATAACTTTTATTAGTTCGTCACGTTGGCGCAACAAATTTTAAAATAAATTTTATTATACATAAATAAAACTTAAAAATAACCGTAAAATAATGAATGTCACGAAAATATTTTTGCCACACATTTTAAATGTCAATAACTAATGAAATTTTTTTGTATGAATTACCTAAACATTGAAATTATGTGTGGCTAAACTACCACACATTATTATGTGTGGGTAATTATGTGTGGGTAAAAACTCAATTTCTTGTAGTGCGGAATTCACACGTGAAGTGAAGTTAATTTTCAGAACATATTTATTATTCCATTGAGCTAATCAACAAACACACATAGCCCAAAAGCCATTAAATCGGGTTGTAGATACAATTGGAGATACAATTTGGAGGGTTTGTGTGTATTTCTTCCACTTGTTTGAGTTCAAAGAAAGAGTAATTTAATTTTGGGGGAAATGGGATTGATTAGGCGTAGGGGAGTTGGTTTCGTAATTTTAATTAGTGAGTTAATTGTGTGGGTTAATTGCATAGATTAAATAAAAGTGTGGATTTATTAATGACATAAGTTGTAAATGAATTGAAAAGTAAATGGTATGAATGTACAAAAAGGTAAACATGACACTTTTTCGTGGACAAAAAAAAAGGGGGGTAAGTAGGGCACTTTTTCTGTAGTAGCCCGCTATTTTAATTATGATTAAAACTAGTAAATGCAAATTTTTATAAATGAATCCAGTTTATGGTCCTGATTTTTTTTTATCAGAGACGGAGTTATTATTTTAGCTTTATACTTTTATAATGTATGAGAAAAACGTGACGAGAATTATTGAGCCATTCAATAATTATTATTTCCAAGTTATAACTGACTTAGCAAAGTCATGTTATTTATTAATCGAAAAACAGAAGCAGTTATATTTTATTAGTGCTACTAAAAGTCGAGGAATTATTCCGACTGCAACGCAGATTAAATCTACGGATTTAATTTAAGTTATATTACAGTTTATCAAGTTAGCAGGCAAGGAAAAAGATATCAAGCTAGATGATTTTTATTAGTAACTTCAATACTTTACAATCATCATTATTCTTTCCACTCCCTAATGTCTCCTACACTATCAACATACCATAGCATAATTTAGACCTCAAGCATGAAGCATGTATATACGTTGACCACATGAGTAACATCATAAGCCTCTTTCATACATAGCATAATCAATCAAGAAGACAACCAAATCAATTAGCAAAAGCAAAAGCTCTTCAATCACCAACTCCACTCCACCAACTCCACTCAATTATTCATTCCCTTTATACTATCAGCCACCACCCTTTGCTCCCCACCCAACAAATGCAATCAGCCAACAAATACAGTTTTCACTCTCAACTCATCTCATCCAAAAGAGAATCAAAGAATAGCCCAGCTCATTCAGCCGAAGCTCACAAGGTAAGGCTGGGCTTCAATGATTTCATTCCATTTGATTAGCACCTGCATTAACACAAGAATCATTCATTTCCTCTTTGCCAGGAACCTTAAGTTCAGTTACTCCAGTTCAACAAACAACAATATTTAACCAACAACACATTTCAAGGTATTGATTCTATTTCAAATACCATTCCAGTAAGCATTCATATTAAAGCATGAGCACGATCAGTTTCAGTTTTAATTATAGAAGACCTTATAGACATCTTGAACTTAGTAAACACCCAACTATGCGATTGAGCAAGTGACAGTCTTATGTAGTTTTAATCGAGCACAAATTGAGATGTAAGCAAAACAAAGAGAGATTACACCTCGTCCAGTTCACATTTACGAATCGTTTAAGTCGAAATAAGGGAGTTACTTAGCTTTAAAGGAGAGAAGGGCTGACTGCCCGATGATGACGACGACGGTCGGGACAGGGCGAACTCGCCCAATCTCATCAGAGCCCCGAACAGCAGCTGCCCGGCGACGAGCTGAGACCCGTGCGCAGCAGCAGCGGTCGCTCGCCGGATTCAGACAAGGAGTCGGCGGCGGCAAAGATTTCCAGGATTCAGGACTCGATTGGGTCGTCGCGTGAGAAATAGAAAAGAGATAGGGCGGCGTTAGGACCAGACGCGTCGGCAGCCGACGCAGGACGAAGTAAATGGCGGCTGAACGACTGGAAAGGAGGAGGCCGGAGCAGCGCCGCTCCCAGACGACAGCAGCCCGTCGGATTTCGGACGAGGATGCGGCCGCAGCAGCGACCTGGTATTTGACGATTAGGGCTCTGCGATGAAGAGGAAAGGGCGGCGCTGGAATAGACGCGTAGAAGAATGACGCCGGTGATAGCAGACGATGGCTGGACGGCCGGAGTAGGCGGAACCGACCGGATTTTGAGAGGAGCCGAGCGAACAGGCTGGAGAGGAAGGGGCTGGGCGGCGTCTGGTTCGAGTTTTTGAGAGAGGAGAGGGATCGTGAAGCTGAGAACGGCGGCCGACCGTCGGATTCACAGCAGGAGCAGCGGCGGAGCTCACGAGGCAGCCGTGAATCGAGAGAGAGAGATCGATTGGATTTTGAGCGAGAGAGAGATCGGCTTTGAAGAAGAAGGAAGAGCGGTCCCCTTGAGAATGAGAGAGAGATCGAGAGTTTAGAAAGAGAGAGATAGAGTGGGCTTGATTTGGGCCTTTTCATTTAATTCTTTGGGCTTGATTAATTTTAATTGTTTGGGCTTTCCTCTAATTTATGTGGGCCGAAATTTTGAGCTTATTTTTAATGAAATTGGGCTTCCAATTTTAATTGCTTGGGCTTTCATATTTAAATTCGAATTGGGCCAGTCTTTTATATAATTGGCTCTTCTCATTATTTTTATTGGGCTTGAATTAATTTAAGGAATTGGGCTTTGTCTTTTAATTCTTTGGGCTGCTGTATCATATCAACTGAGCCGAGTTTTATTAAATTTTAAGCTCAGAATAATTCATTCTATTCTTGGGCTAATTTTAAATTATGGACTGAAATTTTATTTAGTTGGGCCTTACATGATTTATTTATTTGAGCCCAACTATTCATTATTTAATCATTTGGGCCAAGATTTATTTAATTACTAAGCCCAATGAATTATTTCAATTGGACCTTTCATTTTAGCTATCCAGGCCCATTTCTACTTAATTAATTATTGGGCTACCTTATGTTGAGCCTTTTAATTATTCGAACTCATAACATTTCAAATTCTCATTATTAAGCCCGGTTGATTATGAGTTTATAAAGCGAATAAGCTGAAGTATTTAATTATTTTCTATCGACTACGAGGAGTGGGATTTATTTAATCGACGGATTAGAACACCCTGAAGAGAACGGATTAATTTTAGTTAATTATCCGGCTTCATGAGACGAGACTTAGCTTTTGTTTAAATCCGATAGCCTGGATTAACAATAGAAATTCCCTGATTATTAAGCCGAAATAATAAATTATGCATAAGAGAGTCATGCATATTTATTTTACGCTTTCTCATTAATTGAGAATTTTCCTCGAGGCAATGTCTTATTTTACATTCTCGTGATTAAGGTCAAGCGAGAGAGTAAGAATTACTCAAGGAGTCACAGTACCTTAACAAAACCTTGCTATCAGGTGGGCAATTTCTTACGCGTAAATAAAATGCTATGCAAGTGTTATGCTTTAAAATGCAAATTGGATCTTCAAGTGTGGTATGCTTTATTACGCTTAAATGAGTTAAGCTTTATTATGCTGCACGTTAAATGATTTACGCTATGCTATTTATACTATTTACGCCTATGTAATTTACGCTTATTTACGCTTGAATGCTTTACGCTGATAAGTTTATGCCTGTGATTGATGCTTGCGTCTGTTGGGGGAGGCCTCCCTCAACAGTACGATGCCGTGTCCGCTGAGGAGGGCCTTCCTCACGGCGCGATGCCCGTGTCCGCTGAGAGAGGCCTCTCTCGCGGCGCGATGCCAGTATGCCAGTGTTACAGCGTCTATTGGGGGAGGCCTCCCTCAATAGTACGATGCCGTGACCGCTGAGGGAGGCCCCCTTCACGGCGCGATGCCCGTGTTCGTTGGGGAAGGCCTTCTCCACGACACGATGCGTGTTTATGATTGTTAATGATGAAAAATGCGCTCATGCTGTTTATGAATATGGAAATGTTTAATGAGCAAAGGATTTGAAAGAAACTTATGCCTCTTATGCGAAGTTGTGTTTTGTTGTTGATATTATGTTATATGCTTGGCACTGCCCACTGAGTACTATTGTACTCAGCCCTTCGTATGTTTATGTTTGTGCAGGTTGAGTTGTGATGGGCGATGAAGTGTTGCTGAGTGGAGTTTTTGTTGAACTTAAAGTAGGCTCAGAAAGGATACATGTCTTCATACATGTATCTCAGTTATGCATTCCGCTGTAAACACTGATTATTTCAGTTACACCTTCCGTTGCAAACTCTGATAATGTTTTAGCCAAGCCCCTAACGATGCCTTTTTCCTTTTAAGGAATATAACGCTTATACAAGTTCGTTGAGTACCCTTTTATGCGAACTATGCCTTTTTCCTTTTTAAGGAATATTTCACGCGTATTCAAGCTCTTTGAGTATTCTTTTATGCGCCCCTTTCTAAACCCGCTTCTTAATTTCCCTTCCCCAGTCATGGTTTTCCCGGATTAATTATCCTTAATTAAGGCCGGTCGTGACAGAGTGGTATCAGAGCAGATCGTTTGCTCTGAGCCTAAGAGTTTATTTAAGCCAAACTTAGAATGGATCACTAAAGTGTCTAGAGTTCAATCGACAAAGCTCAGCACTTCATCGCATCACACTCAACGAAGCAGAATGGTAAGCTATTCCAAGTTTTGAGTTAATGTTTACAAAAAAGTGAGAATTATCGTAATAGCAAAGTGAGTAACTGCCAATAGCGATGTTATGTTGTTAATGAATGAAATGATTTACGCAAATATGATTAAGTATGCCTATGAAATGAATCCCTATGAACATAGAGCTATTAAGATATGGGATCACCACTACGACAGAACATAGAAGCAAACATAGAAGAAATTAGATTGTATCTTTTGGTGGCTATAGTGAAGGAAGCAAGATAAGTGATACGTATAGAATAATTTTTAAGCTCATGATATTATAGCCGCTATAAATCTCCATGACTTATGCCTAAGTATCCAGTTTAGATGATGTGATATTATATGCTTAAGAATTGTTATGACTCATAGATTTGAGATGCTAAGGACCCTTAAAGCTTACTACATCAATGCTGTCATTGGAGTTATGACTTGTTTACAAGTTATAATAAGTTGACCTTACAAGAATTCTTTTGAGGTTTGTATTAGATTATGCTAGAGTGTACTAATTGGCACATATTTGCTACCAGAATGCCGCCTAAGAGAGGACGCCCTGCGAGAAACAATAACAATCGCAGAAACCGTAACGCTGTACCCGAAGAACCACAAGATGCTCGAGGACATAACCCATCCCCTCCGCCCCCAACTAGGAGAGTCGAAGAACTCTTTTTAAGGCAAAATCCACCTACGTTTGACGGAACGAGTGAACCGGCTGAAGCTGAGATTTGGGTGCGTGCAATGGAACGCATTTTCAACTTTCTACGTTGTACTGATGAGGAGCGCCTATCTTGCGTCTCTTTCCAGCTAACAGGATCAGCTGACTTCTGGTGGGAAGCACGTCGAAAAATTCTGACACCTGAACAATGGGCAATTTACACTTGGGAAGATTTTAAGACAGGATTATATGATAAATATATTCCGAAAAGCTATAGGAAGAAGAAAGAAGCTGAGTTCTACGAGTTGAAGCAAGGAAAGAAATCTGTGGTTGAATACGACAAGGAATTCTGCAACCTGTCGAGGTTTGCTCCACAACAAGTGGACACAGAGGAGAAGATGGCAGAGAAATTTTGTGCCGGACTGCGCTACGAAATTAAGATGGCTCTAGCAAGCCACGGAGGACTCTCATACACGGAGTCTCTGAACAGGGCACTTGACATTGAAGCTGCAATGCCGTCGGACAAGTTAGCCTCACCATTTATCTCGACGCCAAACGACTTACCAGCAGTCTCACATACCCTCAAAGGGAAGCGCAAGTGGGACAACAACGAAGACAATATCAATCAGAATAGTAAGAAAGTGTGGCAAGAAAAGGAACGGGCCGAACAGTTTATTCAACCAAGGTACGAGGCACAGACTAACCTCAAGTCAACTGGGGGTAACCAAGGTCAGAAAGGAGTTTTACCTTACCCAAATTGCGGTAAGATGCATAGAAGTGTTTGTCGATCTGGGACTAACGGTTGTTACAATTGTGGCCAAAAGGGTCACTACTCCACGCAATGCCCCAACAGACAACAAGGTTCAGCAATTGGGAACACCCACACCCCCTTGCCAGCAATACGTGGACACTTGCGAAATCAGTCACATCAGAGAAAATCTTATATAGACATCACGGTCAAGAAGAAGCCACGTGGGAACTAGAAGATAAGATGAAGGAAAAATACCCCGAACTGTTTTAGCAGAGACATGCAAATTTCGGGACGAAATTTTTGTTAAGAGGGGTAGTATGTAGTAGCCCGCTATTTTAATTATGATTAAAACTAGTAAATGCAAATTTTTATAAATGAATCCAGTTTATGGTCCTGATTTTTTTTTATCAGAGACGGAGTTATTATTTTAGCTTTATACTTTTATAATGTATGAGAAAAACGTGACGAGAATTATTGAGCCATTCAATAATTATTATTTCCAAGTTATAACTGACTTAGCAAAGTCATGTTATTTATTAATCGAAAAACAGAAGCAGTTATATTTTATTAGTGCTACTAAAAGTCGAGGAATTATTCCGACTGCAACGCAGATTAAATCTACGGATTTAATTTAAGTTATATTACAGTTTATCAAGTTAGCAGGCAAGGAAAAAGATATCAAGCTAGATGATTTTTATTAGTAACTTCAATACTTTACAATCATCATTATTCTTTCCACTCCCTAATGTCTCCTACACTATCAACATACCATAGCATAATTTAGACCTCAAGCATGAAGCATGTATATACGTTGACCACATGAGTAACATCATAAGCCTCTTTCATACATAGCATAATCAATCAAGAAGACAACCAAATCAATTAGCAAAAGCAAAAGCTCTTCAATCACCAACTCCACTCCACCAACTCCACTCAATTATTCATTCCCTTTATACTATCAGCCACCACCCTTTGCTCCCCACCCAACAAATGCAATCAGCCAACAAATACAGTTTTCACTCTCAACTCATCTCATCCAAAAGAGAATCAAAGAATAGCCCAGCTCATTCAGCCGAAGCTCACAAGGTAAGGCTGGGCTTCAATGATTTCATTCCATTTGATTAGCACCTGCATTAACACAAGAATCATTCATTTCCTCTTTGCCAGGAACCTTAAGTTCAGTTACTCCAGTTCAACAAACAACAATATTTAACCAACAACACATTTCAAGGTATTGATTCTATTTCAAATACCATTCCAGTAAGCATTCATATTAAAGCATGAGCACGATCAGTTTCAGTTTTAATTATAGAAGACCTTATAGACATCTTGAACTTAGTAAACACCCAACTATGCGATTGAGCAAGTGACAGTCTTATGTAGTTTTAATCGAGCACAAATTGAGATGTAAGCAAAACAAAGAGAGATTACACCTCGTCCAGTTCACATTTACGAATCGTTTAAGTCGAAATGAGGGAGTTACTTAGCTTTAAAGGAGAGAAGGGCTGACTGCCCGATGATGACGACGACGGTCGGGACAGGGCGAACTCGCCCAATCTCATCAGAGCCCCGAACAGCAGCTGCCCGGCGACGAGCTGAGACCCGTGCGCAGCAGCAGCGGTCGCTCGCCGGATTCAGACAAGGAGTCGGCGGCGGCAAAGATTTCCAGGATTCAGGACTCGATTGGGTCGTCGCGTGAGAAATAGAAAAGAGATAGGGCGGCGTTAGGACCAGACGCGTCGGCAGCCGACGCAGGACGAAGTAAATGGCGGCTGAACGACTGGAAAGGAGGAGGCCGGAGCAGCGCCGCTCCCAGACGACAGCAGCCCGTCGGATTTCGGACGAGGATGCGGCCGCAGCAGCGACCTGGTATTTGACGATTAGGGCTCTGCGATGAAGAGGAAAGGGCGGCGCTGGAATAGACGCGTAGAAGAATGACGCCGGTGATAGCAGACGATGGCTGGACGGCCGGAGTAGGCGGAACCGACCGGATTTTGAGAGGAGCCGAGCGAACAGGCTGGAGAGGAAGGGGCTGGGCGGCGTCTGGTTCGAGTTTTTGAGAGAGGAGAGGGATCGTGAAGCTGAGAACGGCGGCCGACCGTCGGATTCACAGCAGGAGCAGCGGCGGAGCTCACGAGGCAGCCGTGAATCGAGAGAGAGAGATCGATTGGATTTTGAGCGAGAGAGAGATCGGCTTTGAAGAAGAAGGAAGAGCGGTCCCCTTGAGAATGAGAGAGAGATCGAGAGTTTAGAAAGAGAGAGATAGAGTGGGCTTGATTTGGGCCTTTTCATTTAATTCTTTGGGCTTGATTAATTTTAATTGTTTGGGCTTTCCTCTAATTTATGTGGGCCGAAATTTTGAGCTTATTTTTAATGAAATTGGGCTTCCAATTTTAATTGCTTGGGCTTTCATATTTAAATTCGAATTGGGCCAGTCTTTTATATAATTGGCTCTTCTCATTATTTTTATTGGGCTTGAATTAATTTAAGGAATTGGGCTTTGTCTTTTAATTCTTTGGGCTGCTGTATCATATCAACTGAGCCGAGTTTTATTAAATTTTAAGCTCAGAATAATTCATTCTATTCTTGGGCTAATTTTAAATTATGGACTGAAATTTTATTTAGTTGGGCCTTACATGATTTATTTATTTGAGCCCAACTATTCATTATTTAATCATTTGGGCCAAGATTTATTTAATTACTAAGCCCAATGAATTATTTCAATTGGACCTTTCATTTTAGCTATCCAGGCCCATTTCTACTTAATTAATTATTGGGCTACCTTATGTTGAGCCTTTTAATTATTCGAACTCATAACATTTCAAATTCTCATTATTAAGCCCGGTTGATTATGAGTTTATAAAGCGAATAAGCTGAAGTATTTAATTATTTTCTATCGACTACGAGGAGTGGGATTTATTTAATCGACGGATTAGAACACCCTGAAGAGAACGGATTAATTTTAGTTAATTATCCGGCTTCATGAGACGAGACTTAGCTTTTGTTTAAATCCGATAGCCTGGATTAACAATAGAAATTCCCTGATTATTAAGCCGAAATAATAAATTATGCATAAGAGAGTCATGCATATTTATTTTACGCTTTCTCATTAATTGAGAATTTTCCTCGAGGCAATGTCTTATTTTACATTCTCGTGATTAAGGTCAAGCGAGAGAGTAAGAATTACTCAAGGAGTCACAGTACCTTAACAAAACCTTGCTATCAGGTGGGCAATTTCTTACGCGTAAATAAAATGCTATGCAAGTGTTATGCTTTAAAATGCAAATTGGATCTTCAAGTGTGGTATGCTTTATTACGCTTAAATGAGTTAAGCTTTATTATGCTGCACGTTAAATGATTTACGCTATGCTATTTATACTATTTACGCCTATGTAATTTACGCTTATTTACGCTTGAATGCTTTACGCTGATAAGTTTATGCCTGTGATTGATGCTTGCGTCTGTTGGGGGAGGCCTCCCTCAACAGTACGATGCCGTGTCCGCTGAGGAGGGCCTTCCTCACGGCGCGATGCCCGTGTCCGCTGAGAGAGGCCTCTCTCGCGGCGCGATGCCAGTATGCCAGTGTTACAGCGTCTATTGGGGGAGGCCTCCCTCAATAGTACGATGCCGTGACCGCTGAGGGAGGCCCCCTTCACGGCGCGATGCCCGTGTTCGTTGGGGAAGGCCTTCTCCACGACACGATGCGTGTTTATGATTGTTAATGATGAAAAATGCGCTCATGCTGTTTATGAATATGGAAATGTTTAATGAGCAAAGGATTTGAAAGAAACTTATGCCTCTTATGCGAAGTTGTGTTTTGTTGTTGATATTATGTTATATGCTTGGCACTGCCCACTGAGTACTATTGTACTCAGCCCTTCGTATGTTTATGTTTGTGCAGGTTGAGTTGTGATGGGCGATGAAGTGTTGCTGAGTGGAGTTTTTGTTGAACTTAAAGTAGGCTCAGAAAGGATACATGTCTTCATACATGTATCTCAGTTATGCATTCCGCTGTAAACACTGATTATTTCAGTTACACCTTCCGTTGCAAACTCTGATAATGTTTTAGCCAAGCCCCTAACGATGCCTTTTTCCTTTTAAGGAATATAACGCTTATACAAGTTCGTTGAGTACCCTTTTATGCGAACTATGCCTTTTTCCTTTTTAAGGAATATTTCACGCGTATTCAAGCTCTTTGAGTATTCTTTTATGCGCCCCTTTCTAAACCCGCTTCTTAATTTCCCTTCCCCAGTCATGGTTTTCCCGGATTAATTATCCTTAATTAAGGCCGGTCGTGACAGAGTGGTATCAGAGCAGATCGTTTGCTCTGAGCCTAAGAGTTTATTTAAGCCAAACTTAGAATGGATCACTAAAGTGTCTAGAGTTCAATCGACAAAGCTCAGCACTTCATCGCATCACACTCAACGAAGCAGAATGGTAAGCTATTCCAAGTTTTGAGTTAATGTTTACAAAAAAGTGAGAATTATCGTAATAGCAAAGTGAGTAACTGCCAATAGCGATGTTATGTTGTTAATGAATGAAATGATTTACGCAAATATGATTAAGTATGCCTATGAAATGAATCCCTATGAACATAGAGCTATTAAGATATGGGATCACCACTACGACAGAACATAGAAGCAAACATAGAAGAAATTAGATTGTATCTTTTGGTGGCTATAGTGAAGGAAGCAAGATAAGTGATACGTATAGAATAATTTTTAAGCTCATGATATTATAGCCGCTATAAATCTCCATGACTTATGCCTAAGTATCCAGTTTAGATGATGTGATATTATATGCTTAAGAATTGTTATGACTCATAGATTTGAGATGCTAAGGACCCTTAAAGCTTACTACATCAATGCTGTCATTGGAGTTATGACTTGTTTACAAGTTATAATAAGTTGACCTTACAAGAATTCTTTTGAGGTTTGTATTAGATTATGCTAGAGTGTACTAATTGGCACATATTTGCTACCAGAATGCCGCCTAAGAGAGGACGCCCTGCGAGAAACAATAACAATCGCAGAAACCGTAACGCTGTACCCGAAGAACCACAAGATGCTCGAGGACATAACCCATCCCCTCCGCCCCCAACTAGGAGAGTCGAAGAACTCTTTTTAAGGCAAAATCCACCTACGTTTGACGGAACGAGTGAACCGGCTGAAGCTGAGATTTGGGTGCGTGCAATGGAACGCATTTTCAACTTTCTACGTTGTACTGATGAGGAGCGCCTATCTTGCGTCTCTTTCCAGCTAACAGGATCAGCTGACTTCTGGTGGGAAGCACGTCGAAAAATTCTGACACCTGAACAATGGGCAATTTACACTTGGGAAGATTTTAAGACAGGATTATATGATAAATATATTCCGAAAAGCTATAGGAAGAAGAAAGAAGCTGAGTTCTACGAGTTGAAGCAAGGAAAGAAATCTGTGGTTGAATACGACAAGGAATTCTGCAACCTGTCGAGGTTTGCTCCACAACAAGTGGACACAGAGGAGAAGATGGCAGAGAAATTTTGTGCCGGACTGCGCTACGAAATTAAGATGGCTCTAGCAAGCCACGGAGGACTCTCATACACGGAGTCTCTGAACAGGGCACTTGACATTGAAGCTGCAATGCCGTCGGACAAGTTAGCCTCACCATTTATCTCGACGCCAAACGACTTACCAGCAGTCTCACATACCCTCAAAGGGAAGCGCAAGTGGGACAACAACGAAGACAATATCAATCAGAATAGTAAGAAAGTGTGGCAAGAAAAGGAACGGGCCGAACAGTTTATTCAACCAAGGTACGAGGCACAGACTAACCTCAAGTCAACTGGGGGTAACCAAGGTCAGAAAGGAGTTTTACCTTACCCAAATTGCGGTAAGATGCATAGAAGTGTTTGTCGATCTGGGACTAACGGTTGTTACAATTGTGGCCAAAAGGGTCACTACTCCACGCAATGCCCCAACAGACAACAAGGTTCAGCAATTGGGAACACCCACACCCCCTTGCCAGCAATACGTGGACACTTGCGAAATCAGTCACATCAGAGAAAATCTTATATAGACATCACGGTCAAGAAGAAGCCACGTGGGAACTAGAAGATAAGATGAAGGAAAAATACCCCGAACTGTTTTAGCAGAGACATGCAAATTTCGGGACGAAATTTTTGTTAAGAGGGGTAGTATGTAGTAGCCCGCTATTTTAATTATGATTAAAACTAGTAAATGCAAATTTTTATAAATGAATCCAGTTTATGGTCCTGATTTTTTTTTATCAGAGACGGAGTTATTATTTTAGCTTTATACTTTTATAATGTATGAGAAAAACGTGACGAGAATTATTGAGCCATTCAATAATTATTATTTCCAAGTTATAACTGACTTAGCAAAGTCATGTTATTTATTAATCGAAAAACAGAAGCAGTTATATTTTATTAGTGCTACTAAAAGTCGAGGAATTATTCCGACTGCAACGCAGATTAAATCTACGGATTTAATTTAAGTTATATTACAGTTTATCAAGTTAGCAGGCAAGGAAAAAGATATCAAGCTAGATGATTTTTATTAGTAACTTCAATACTTTACAATCATCATTATTCTTTCCACTCCCTAATGTCTCCTACACTATCAACATACCATAGCATAATTTAGACCTCAAGCATGAAGCATGTATATACGTTGACCACATGAGTAACATCATAAGCCTCTTTCATACATAGCATAATCAATCAAGAAGACAACCAAATCAATTAGCAAAAGCAAAAGCTCTTCAATCACCAACTCCACTCCACCAACTCCACTCAATTATTCATTCCCTTTATACTATCAGCCACCACCCTTTGCTCCCCACCCAACAAATGCAATCAGCCAACAAATACAGTTTTCACTCTCAACTCATCTCATCCAAAAGAGAATCAAAGAATAGCCCAGCTCATTCAGCCGAAGCTCACAAGGTAAGGCTGGGCTTCAATGATTTCATTCCATTTGATTAGCACCTGCATTAACACAAGAATCATTCATTTCCTCTTTGCCAGGAACCTTAAGTTCAGTTACTCCAGTTCAACAAACAACAATATTTAACCAACAACACATTTCAAGGTATTGATTCTATTTCAAATACCATTCCAGTAAGCATTCATATTAAAGCATGAGCACGATCAGTTTCAGTTTTAATTATAGAAGACCTTATAGACATCTTGAACTTAGTAAACACCCAACTATGCGATTGAGCAAGTGACAGTCTTATGTAGTTTTAATCGAGCACAAATTGAGATGTAAGCAAAACAAAGAGAGATTACACCTCGTCCAGTTCACATTTACGAATCGTTTAAGTCGAAATGAGGGAGTTACTTAGCTTTAAAGGAGAGAAGGGCTGACTGCCCGATGATGACGACGACGGTCGGGACAGGGCGAACTCGCCCAATCTCATCAGAGCCCCGAACAGCAGCTGCCCGGCGACGAGCTGAGACCCGTGCGCAGCAGCAGCGGTCGCTCGCCGGATTCAGACAAGGAGTCGGCGGCGGCAAAGATTTCCAGGATTCAGGACTCGATTGGGTCGTCGCGTGAGAAATAGAAAAGAGATAGGGCGGCGTTAGGACCAGACGCGTCGGCAGCCGACGCAGGACGAAGTAAATGGCGGCTGAACGACTGGAAAGGAGGAGGCCGGAGCAGCGCCGCTCCCAGACGACAGCAGCCCGTCGGATTTCGGACGAGGATGCGGCCGCAGCAGCGACCTGGTATTTGACGATTAGGGCTCTGCGATGAAGAGGAAAGGGCGGCGCTGGAATAGACGCGTAGAAGAATGACGCCGGTGATAGCAGACGATGGCTGGACGGCCGGAGTAGGCGGAACCGACCGGATTTTGAGAGGAGCCGAGCGAACAGGCTGGAGAGAAAGGGGCTGGACGGCGTCTGGTTCGAGTTTTTGAGAGAGGAGAGGGATCGTGAAGCTGAGAACGGCGGCCGACCGTCGGATTCACAGCAGGAGCAGCGGCGGAGCTCACGAGGCAGCCGTGAATCGAGAGAGAGAGATCGATTGGATTTTGAGCGAGAGAGAGATCGGCTTTGAAGAAGAAGGAAGAGCGGTCCCCTTGAGAATGAGAGAGAGATCGAGAGTTTAGAAAGAGAGAGATAGAGTGGGCTTGATTTGGGCCTTTTCATTTAATTCTTTGGGCTTGATTAATTTTAATTGTTTGGGCTTTCCTCTAATTTATGTGGGCCGAAATTTTGAGCTTATTTTTAATGAAATTGGGCTTCCAATTTTAATTGCTTGGGCTTTCATATTTAAATTCGAATTGGGCCAGTCTTTTATTTAATTGGCTCTTCTCATTATTTTTATTGGGCTTGAATTAATTTAAGGAATTGGGCTTTGTCTTTTAATTCTTTGGGCTGCTGTATCATATCAACTGAGCCGAGTTTTATTAAATTTTAAGCTCAGAATAATTCATTCTATTCTTGGGCTAATTTTAAATTATGGACTGAAATTTTATTTAGTTGGGCCTTACATGATTTATTTATTTGAGCCCAACTATTCATTATTTAATCATTTGGGCCAAGATTTATTTAATTACTAAGCCCAATGAATTATTTCAATTGGACCTTTCATTTTAGCTATCCAGGCCCATTTCTACTTAATTAATTATTGGGCTACCTTATGTTGAGCCTTTTAATTATTCGAACTCATAACATTTCAAATTCTCATTATTAAGCCCGGTTGATTATGAGTTTATAAAGCGAATAAGCTGAAGTATTTAATTATTTTCTATCGACTACGAGGAGTGGGATTTATTTAATCGACGGATTAGAACACCCTGAAGAGAACGGATTAATTTTAGTTAATTATCCGGCTTCATGAGACGAGACTTAGCTTTTGTTTAAATCCGATAGCCTGGATTAACAATAGAAATTCCCTGATTATTAAGCCGAAATAATAAATTATGCATAAGAGAGTCATGCATATTTATTTTACGCTTTCTCATTAATTGAGAATTTTCCTCGAGGCAATGTCTTATTTTACATTCTCGTGATTAAGGTCAAGCGAGAGAGTAAGAATTACTCAAGGAGTCACAGTACCTTAACAAAACCTTGCTATCAGGTGGGCAATTTCTTACGCGTAAATAAAATGCTATGCAAGTGTTATGCTTTAAAATGCAAATTGGATCTTCAAGTGTGGTATGCTTTATTACGCTTAAATGAGTTAAGCTTTATTATGCTGCACGTTAAATGATTTACGCTATGCTATTTATACTATTTACGCCTATGTAATTTACGCTTATTTACGCTTGAATGCTTTACGCTGATAAGTTTATGCCTGTGATTGATGCTTGCGTCTGTTGGGGGAGGCCTCCCTCAACAGTACGATGCCGTGTCCGCTGAGGAGGGCCTTCCTCACGGCGCGATGCCCGTGTCCGCTGAGAGAGGCCTCTCTCGCGGCGCGATGCCAGTATGCCAGTGTTACAGCGTCTATTGGGGGAGGCCTCCCTCAATAGTACGATGCCGTGACCGCTGAGGGAGGCCCCCTTCACGGCGCGATGCCCGTGTTCGTTGGGGAAGGCCTTCTCCACGACACGATGCGTGTTTATGATTGTTAATGATGAAAAATGCGCTCATGCTGTTTATGAATATGGAAATGTTTAATGAGCAAAGGATTTGAAAGAAACTTATGCCTCTTATGCGAAGTTGTGTTTTGTTGTTGATATTATGTTATATGCTTGGCACTGCCCACTGAGTACTATTGTACTCAGCCCTTCGTATGTTTATGTTTGTGCAGGTTGAGTTGTGATGGGCGATGAAGTGTTGCTGAGTGGAGTTTTTGTTGAACTTAAAGTAGGCTCAGAAAGGATACATGTCTTCATACATGTATCTCAGTTATGCATTCCGCTGTAAACACTGATTATTTCAGTTACACCTTCCGTTGCAAACTCTGATAATGTTTTAGCCAAGCCCCTAACGATGCCTTTTTCCTTTTAAGGAATATAACGCTTATACAAGTTCGTTGAGTACCCTTTTATGCGAACTATGCCTTTTTCCTTTTTAAGGAATATTTCACGCGTATTCAAGCTCTTTGAGTATTCTTTTATGCGCCCCTTTCTAAACCCGCTTCTTAATTTCCCTTCCCCAGTCATGGTTTTCCCGGATTAATTATCCTTAATTAAGGCCGGTCGTGACATTTTCGTGGACAGAGGGAGTACCTGAATTTCTGTTTTCAAAGAAAAGAAGAAATAGAAGATTTAATCTTGAAGCTCTGTTTTTAATCTTCAACCTTGAATGAATTGAGTCAAGGTGGACGGAGGCAGGGCGCGGCGGCTCTGCTGCTACTGCCCAGCCACGGTGAGATAGAGGGGAAGGAGAGGGCGGCGGCTATCATGGCTGCTTGCCAGAAGTTTCACAGAGGGAGTGGTGTGCTGACGCTGGTGGCGTGGAGCCACTGACCGCAGCTGCCGGATCTGTGAACAGGGGAAGTTTGAGAGAGCAGAGGGAGAGATGGGCTGGGTACTGCTGAGGGCTGGTCTGGAGGAGCGAGGGAGGAGGCGGCGCCTCACCGTCGCCAAGGAAGAGGGTGGAGGTGACAAGGATGTTGTTTCCGCCAGGTCCAGTAACACAGAGGGAGAGAGATGGGAGTCGCGGTCGGCGGCAGCTTTTGCTGCTGTAGTCGCCCGAAATGGGCAGAGAGAGAGAGAGAGAGAGTCGGCGGTCGGCGGCTGCGTGCTGCCTGCGTCCATGTGTCTGGGTGTGTGTGTAGAGAGCCGAGGGTGGCGCGGCCTATCGCCGCTGCTCCTCCGGCGAGTTCCGCGGCGGCGGATTTCGGGATAGGGTGGGCGGTTTTCGTGAAAGAGAGAGAGAGTGATGGAGCGGCTGAGTGAGTTTGAGGAAGAAGAGATTTAGGGTTGGGGTTGCTCTGTTGGGCCGAAAATGTAGAAGGAAAGAGTGAATGGGCTTAAGTCAGTTGGGCCTTTGTTTATTTATTTATGTGGGCTGCGAATTTTTAAGAAGTTGGCCCTTACATTTAATTTTTGGGCAGTCCACATTTTAATTAATTTGACTATCACTAGTTGATTAATTATTTTAAAGACAAATTGCATAATAATATCATATTATTATTATGTGCATATTTAAGTAATTACTTATCATATGTTTAAAGCATGACATGTATTGCATTTGCATTTTGCAATAAAAGCATTTATGATTTAATTGGTTTTATTTATAATTCCATTTATAAAAGAAAATCGAGTAAGGATATTGTTGGTGTCCTTAACTCAAGGATTTTAGTTTTCAAGTATTTATTCATTAAATTTGAAAACCTGGCGTGATGAATCATAGTAGTTAAGCACACCCACTAAGACTTTAAGTTAGCTTCACGAGACCTATTAAGAATAGAATTTCTTGTAGGCTTTGTGGATCAAGGGGATTAGCGATGTTTTCCCAATGCGAGTTTATGTGATTATGATCTTCAGGCTTTGCCTAACCAGGTGGGCTTACTTTCCAAATGTATAAAGTATGATTGAGTTATTAAGCTCTAAATGTTTCAATGAAATGCAAATTATTTATTCAATGAAATGCAAACTGTTTATCCAATAAAATGTTTATGTGCACTCTGCTCTGTTTAAGGCTCGCCACAATGAATCAATTGAGGTTCTCTTATAGCCTAACACATTATTTGAGGATTGTGTACACCGTTAGCTGACTCGGTGGGTTGATCTCCATCGGGCACTAACTAAGAGGTGTTATAAGGGTGCAGCAAGGATGTGTTCCGAAGCATGTAATGTAAGGCCTGCCTGGGTAGCGTCCCGAGGTCAAAGTAAACTTGTTTGGGTTACGCCCTCAGTTCAAGTAAATGGGATAAATGGATCCGTCGGTGGCTAAAAGGTCCGGGATCGCAGCGAGTAACAGAAAGGGAGTGTGACATGTGCGCACAAATGAAAGAAATGTTTTAACATGCTTAGAAGTTCTTTCAATTTAAAACCTTCTAAGTTATGTCAAGTAAATTGGATAAACTGTGTTTACGAAAATATGAAATGTTTCAGAAAATGCATGCCCACTGAGTACATTAGTACTTAGCCCAAAAATACTTTCAAATATTTTTCAGGTTGGTTGGCCGGAGCTGACGGGACGGAGCTGAGGCTAGGATTCAATATTCTATTAAGACTTCCGCTGCAACACTAGCTTTTAACTGTCTTTTGTTTTATCAACTTAAGACCTTCATGTTAAATATTAAATGATATCCCTGATCGAGTTTAGACTCTTAACTCCTAGATTTATGCTAATGAATGTCGGTTGTTAGAAGCATGAAACAAAACTTGTGATCCAAAGGGGACTAGCCCGACTTGTCATCTTCTTCGGGTTCAATAAGGATTGTATTCTTTCAAGAATTGGGGTGTGACAATAAATATCATCAAATGATATAAAAGTGAATAAAATATAATATAGTATGTAAGTTATATAATTTTATATAACTGAATTATTTATATTGATATCATAACACAGTTATAATATAATATTCTATATTATATAACTAAGATTATTGTTCTACAATAAATTATACATCTGACGTGTAACATCTATGTATATAATAGCATAATTATAATTAATATTGATATTATATTATAACTTAGATTATATCTTAAATTAATCTCATATAACTTATAACATCTATATAGTATATACTATATACTATATAACTTATAAATTTATATATATCATCAAATGATTCAAAAACAAATAAAATATAGTATATAGTATAAGTCATACAATACAATAAAATTGTTTATTTTGATATTATAGTATAGTTATAATATATAACTAAAATTATTGTTTTACAATAGATTATACATCTAACTTATAATAGTTACATATATAATAGCATAGTTATAATATTAGTATTATATTATAAATAATATTACGTCTAACATATAAATTATATGTAACTTATAACATTTATATAATTTACTATGTATTACATGAATGCATACAAGTATGCGAATATAAAGTGCGGTATACCGATTGAATTTTTTCGATTTCGGTAATACCGATTATTTTGGTATATCGTTAAAGTGCGGTATACCGTGAAAGTACGGTATACCGAAATTCGGTAAGGTATATCGAAATAAAGGTACGATAAAGGTTTTATATATTCTCCATACCGTACTTAAGGTATATCGAACTAAGGTATACCGTAGGTAAAAGTATGAATTTTCTCCATACCGGAGGTAAAGGTAATGTGGTCGATTTAATAAGGTATACCGTACCGTCCCACCCCTAATTAGGAATAAGTTGAATTTCAGTGTAAACCCTATAAATATCTTGGTTAAGTAGAAATTCATAGCAGGTAAATTGCAGTGGTGCAATGAGTTCGATTGAAGGATGACAACAATAATAATTCGATTGGAGATTTAGCATATTATTACTATCACCGGTGACACAACATCTACCTATAATTTGTTGACACTGCAATAGGAGTATGCCTCATTCTGATCTTACTTTAATCAAATAACCTGCTTTGTTTGCTAAATGAACGTGGAACTTGATCATCAAGACATGATTCGTGGAACGGGACATTTTCATTTTTTCCCAAGAGACGGAGTGAAACTGTCAACTATAAACATATCCACTATCACTACTTCAAAGAAACAATAATAACAATGAAATATGAAGAAAAAAAATATTTTCAACACAAACTGGAAGCAATTTAAGAGAGTAGCAGCAACCTCAGCTTAAATGGAAATAAAAGAGTAGCAGCAACCTCAGCTTAAGTATACAATACAGAAACAGAGCTCCCTGGGGACTTTGTCAACAATATTTCAATCAAAAACACAAACCACCCAAATCCACCTTCATGCGTCGTCATAAACCTCCTCTGATGCACACCTGCTCATGGAGGAGAGTTCTCATATCCGGTGGAGTTGTTCCGACGAGAGATTGGAACTGGGCCCATAAGGTCAACATTAACCATCTTGAACCCAGTTCAATCCACTAAGTTTAAGTTCATCAACTGAGTGAAGCTCGGCTTCCCTCTCTGCAAAATGCACTCTTTGAAGCCATCGAGTAGGGATGTCGTTGACGTATGGCCCTTGAATATGTTAAGCATTTCCAAACCTTTCTCAAAGCTTATCTGAAGAGAGACTCAAAATAAAAAAGAACATCTTCTCCACATAATGAAGACATAGGACAAAGAAAATACAATTATAAATACCTCTTGTGTGTCTCTGCAGTCAGTCACTGACCTGTTCTCCAATCTGATGTGCCTAAAATTTGAGTTTGACAAATCCTTTATGATGTGCCACTTTACAGGAAAGCTTAGAATCCATGTATTTGGCGTAGGGGAATTCATATTTTTGTATAAATCCCCTTGGCCAGTCATTTCTGCAATACCACAGAATTGGCCACTTGCTTTAACCTGGTTTCCACAAAGGGAAGGAAGAAAAGGGCATCAGTCAATACCAGTACATGAATAAAGGGAAATCCCATAATCAAGCTCATGAAAACATAATATATAGGAGTATATATATATATATATATATATATATATATATAGGAGGAGGATCCATAAAGAATAACCCCTAAGTTGAGAATAGAGAATAATCCTAAGCCTTAAGATCTACCTAATCCAACGGTGGCTATTAAATTCGAACAATAAAAAAAACCATAAAAAAAGCTGAAAATGCATAAATAAATAAGTTTTGAATACGGAAGGAGGGTATTCACCACAAAGGTAAATCGGGTGGTTCCGGAAATTACTCCTTCCATAATCTCACCCACCCAGTCCGCCTTTCAACTTCTCTAGTGTAGGGTTCAGAAAATTCAAATTTTTTAACAGCGAGTTCGAATAGAAAATCGGAGGAATCTCTATAATTCTGCAAGATTTAAAAGCTTTTCGACATTGGAAGAGAAGGAGACGACATCGACAAAGGTGTGTTCGAAACTTTTTGAGAAAAAATTCTACACAAACAACACAATTAAATTTTTGAACAGTATTAGAGATTGTTAATTGTTCATTTGTTTTTTAGTAGTTAAATAAGCCCACAATTACTTTAAATGTGAAAATCTTAGGGTTTCACTGAAACATGAAATTTGTTTTTTTTTTAATAGTAGTTGAAACCGAGATAAAGTGAAAATTCGATCTTGTTTTACTGCTTAGATTCCAATTCGATCTTGTTTTACTGCTTAGATTCCAATTGATTCGAAATTTTAATATTTTTATTCATTTTTCATGTCTAATACATTGTGAAATGGTGCGCTTTTAAATGCTGCTGCATAAAGAGAAATGCTTACAAGGTATTGCACTGACTCCTAAGATTTTTATAATTATGCTTACATTATTCATAAAAAATAATAATAATTTATTATGAAGAATACTTTGCAGTTCGAAGCTCCAAAAAGAACAAAACAACACATGGCGAATCATCAAACACCAATACTGATGTGATGATGGTACTCTCTTTCACTCCTCATTTAGAATAAAAATTCTAAATGATTTCTTTAATATTAATACAATTATATCCAAATTGACTTACCATGCATTCGAATAACAATAGGTATATATTCACTAAATTTATTCAATATTTTTTTCTATTTATTCGAAACTGATTTGCCATTCATTCAAAACTTAGTTGACATTAATCTAAATTAATACAACAATATTCTAACTGATTTAGAATTCTCATTCTAAACTGATTTAGCATTATTATGAATTTATTTACCATTCAAAATTGGTTTGCTATTTATTCTAAACTGATTTACCATTAATTCGAAACTTAATTAACATTATTCTAAATTGGTTTACTCTTTATTCGAAACTAATTATCAACTGATTTACTCTTATTCCAATCTGATTTGCAATATATTTGAATAAAAAGAGTCTTTATTCGAAATTATCAACACAAACTGTACCATGCCATTACTATTGTTCCAATAAATGCAGATTTCCAAGATGTACCACCGATGCTTACCCAAGGTAAACCAAAAGACAGAACTGCTACACCAAAAAAACACAAAAGAAGAGAGGTAATGACGAATACTATAGTTTGTATAAATAAACTACATTACTAATATAATGTACATAACAGTTAAATGCAGTAGCAACAAGAAAAGAAATCAAATGCAAAGCATAGCGGATAACAACAATGACGAGGAAGACAACTATCCACAGCTAAACATAAGAAGCACACTACAAGAGGCTACGTGATCTCAACGATGCCCAACTTAGAGCTGTTAATGCTATTGGATTTGGCAAAATCTTGAAATTCAAAACACTAACAACACTTGTTCATTAAATTGATCAACTTTGTTCGATTATAATGTATATTAAAATAGTACTAGTGATTTTTCAATACATTAATTTATTGGATAATGATTATTCAGTGATAAATAACAACATATTCTTTGAACGATTATTCAAAATATTTATCGGACTTATTCATTGAATTATACGATTATTCAAAATATTTATGGAACTTATTCATTGAATTATGCGATTATTCAAAATATTTATGGGACTTATTCATTGAATTGTAATGTTTATTCAATAAATTATCAATCCTGTTCATATTATCGAATTTTTTGAATAATAAAAAAAAAATACCAATGAAAAAAAGATTAATATTGTTAACAATGTTTTGACAATAAATGCATAACAAATAGCAACTTTATAATTAACTGAAAGCAAAAAACCCAACGTAAAATCACAATATAAAACAAATAATAAGCAAAAACTATACAAAAATAAAAATCTACAACAGGCGAATAAATCAAAAAAAAAAAAAATGAAAAAATCATTACCTTCTTCTTCCATTATCAACGACAGAAAAATTGAAAGCTTCAAAACCTTTAAGTATATTGTGAGAAAATGGTTACTGAGAGAAAAGAAGAGGAAGATGGAATCTCCAGCAGCCATTCTCTTGGCATCTTTATATGCAGCCGCAAGCTTTTTTTTTTTTTTTTTTGATGAAATTACATTATAAATAATACAAACCACACACACACCCCACCTAGTGGTTATTGTGGCCCCACCTAGTGGTTATTGTGGCCGAGAGTACTCGAACCTGTGACCTCTTGAACAACAGACAACCACTCCAACCACTAGGTTATCCCAAGGGGACTGCAGCCGCAAGCTTCTTTTTTCCAATGGAAGTGGATGACCACATCTCATATAAGATACTTGTCACGACCGCACTTGCTAAGGATAGCAAATTCGGGAAAACCGCGACTAAGGGAGGGAAATTAGGAGCGGAATTAGAAAATGGGCATGTTTAGCTTCTTGATGACTCGACTTGTATAAGGAAAACGATTGAAATTAACTAGAATTTAACGAAGGTCAAAAGGAACCGTACATAATATTATCCAAAAGAGGTACTCAACGAGTTTGAGTACATTATTAAATCAAAGAGTACATATTATTTGACAAGATAACATAATGTCTTTAGCAAAATCAGTGTTCGCAGCGGAATAACAATTTGAGTATATGTATGAAGACATATACTCTACTCTGAGGTACTCATCCTAGATCGACAAAAGCTCCGCTTGCACACTACATCCTCGATCACAGCTCAACCTGCACATTTAAAAATACATGCAGGGCTAAGTACGGGAGTACTTAGTGGACACTTGCCGAAATTTATATACATGCATAATATTTTATTGTCAAGCCTTTCAATAGTAGTAAGATACGAGGGTTTTCCTTTAAAGACTCGTATTTACCAAAAATAATATCATTTCTTTCATCAATAACCTGTACAGGTATTTTATATCATTAATCACCATATCAGTAACTCGTGCCGAGAGGGAGGCCTCCCTCTACGGACACTATGATCGGCCAACCCGCTAGATGACTCACGATCACAAGGGTGTACACTAATTCCGAAGGGATTTGCGGTCCCATCCAGAATCCGAATTCGATTAACATCAGATAGGCAATTAATAATAAAACATAAAGCATTTAGGCATTGACAATATCATTTAAATTCATAAGCATAAAGTCTTAACAATTCTACTATATGGTTTTAGTTTATACGTAAGAAAGCCCACCTGAATAGCAGACTCACGGTTTAGCTCTAACTCTGGTGCTTGACCTTTCATCCGAGAAAATAAAATAAGATTCTAATTCTCGAAAAATCTCAATAAATGAGGATGCGTGAAATGATTATGCATGACTCATATTCCTTTAATTAAATTATGAGATGCTAATCCTATTTAAGGAATTAAAGCTCGTCTTATGAGGACGGATTATTAATCTTTAATAATCTACTCATCTTAAAATAATCTAATTTACTTACTAATTAATGATTAGTAAGTCTTAAAAATTTATCACTAATTAAAAATAATTAGGATTAATAATGGAGCCTAAATTAATAAATCTCATTGGGCTTAACTAAATAAATTTCATTGAACTTAATCAATTAAATAGTAGGAGTTCAATTAATAAAAATAATAAATTCATTATTAACAATTAATAGAAGCCCAATCAAAATAAATAATAAGAGCCCATTTATAAAAATAATAGAGTCCAAACAATATATATATTAGCCCAATGGAAATAAAATAAGCAAAGCCCAATTGAATTAATCTCCGGCCAAACAAATAAAATAAACTAGGCCCAAAGAGAAAGCCCAAAAATCCGGCCCAAACCGGCTCAAACCCGGCCCAAACCCGGTCCAACCTCACTCCCTTTTTCTTTCAACAATCATTCATGCACACACACTTTTTTTTTTTTAACTCTCCCTCTCTCTCTCAATTCACCGCACATACACACACACACTTTATATCTTCATCAAATCTCTCTCTATCTTTTATCTTTTATTAAAGTTAACATTTTCCTCTTTCTCTCCCACTATCTCGGTTCCCTCTCTCTCCTTATATTAAAATATATAACACTTCCTCACTCTTAATAATTCATGCCATCAACATATCCATTTTCTTTTATTAAAGCAAAATCTTCTCCCTCTCTTTTATTTAGCAAAACCGAGGCTTCAACATCATCTCTCTCTCTTTATTCAAAACAAAACACATGCACACACCTTTTTTTTTTCTCTCAAAATTATCAAAGCTTTCTCTCTCTTTTATCAAAAACACTCGGCTCTCTCTCAATCAAGAAAAACGCTGCTCACTCTTCTCTCTCTCTCGTTCGATTTTTCTCCCCATCATCCGGCGTCCTTTTTCCCGGCGAGTCATCGCCGGAAACCATCTCTCTCTCCCTCGCATACATCGGTAACCACCCAAACACTCACCTCTCAAACTCTCTCGGATCTCCTCCGGCGAAGAACCGCCGGTCAGTCACCTCCTCAACGTTTCACTACAGCGCCGTTGTTCCTGCTGCTCCGGCGACTCACGACGAGGCCACCGCCGATTGCTGCTGTTTGTGGAAGCGCCGCCGACTGCTGCTGTTCGTGGAGTCCGCCGCCGACTGCTGCTGTTCTGGAGTTGGCCGCCGACTGCTGCTGTTCTGGAGTTGGCCGCCGACTTCTGCTGTTCTGGAGTTGGCCGCCGACTTCTGCTGCCAAGCACCGAACGCCGCTGCTGTAGGGAGGCCGTCGCCGCTCACTGCTCTCACGCACACGTTTGTGCCGACATGACGGAGGCAAGGGTCGAGCCATGATCTCTCGGCTCTATTGTTGCTGTTCGGTTAATGGCGAGAGACGGCAGCACACGTTGGCGCCGCCTCGTTCGTTCTCCTCCATTTCTAGTCATCTCTCGGCCCGACTGAATAGGGCCGCGTCCCTCGTTGTTTAAAAGCTAAGTTTTTCAAGTTTCGTTCTCCTCTTATTCTACGAATTATAGGTGTTGTTGTGCTAAGTAAAAGGCTGTGTTTGTTCTATAAGTTCTGGTGTTCCTTTCTCTATTCGCTTGTGAATACAGAGTGCCATGTAACTAATTAATCATGCTCATTATCTACTGCATTTCTAATATATGAAGCATGCTCTACTGAGATATGATATATGTATATGAAGAGAGTGAACTAAGATAGCATGAAATACCTTGAATGGTTTTGTTGGTTGGTTATTGTTTGAATGAACTGATACTTGAAAATGCTTTGGCAGAGAATGATGAAGAGCAGTGCAGTCTTTCCTCTTTTTGCTAGGAACGTTTGTGGAATGGGAATGAGGAGATTATGCTTGGTGATTTCTCGATGGAAGGAGTAGATTTGTTGCTGTGATGAAGAGGGTGAATGAGGATGGCTTTATACTGAACTTAAGGAGAGCTGATTAGTGTGAAAAGATGATGAATAGTACGGCTAAATTGTTGAGCGTGGTTGAAGAATTAATGAGGGAGCATTAATTGCTGTTGACATTCTTGAGATTAATGAGCGTGGTTGATGAATAGTACGCTCAACAATCCTAGGAGATTTGCTGAATTCTTTTTGACTATGTAGGAGTGGAAAAGAAAAGCTAAGCACGGGTGAGAATAGAGTGGCTGAGGGAGCATGGCGTGCTAAATTTAAAACACGGAATAATATCTAAATTAATAACGTAGATTTAATTCTTCACAAGCCGGAATAAATTCACGACTCAAGAAATAATAATAAAAATAGAAAAATAATTCTACTGTGATTAATAAATAACATGACTTAGCTAAGTCAGTTATGAATCTGAAATGAATAATTATTGGTTTACTCAATAATTCTCATCGCGGTTTTATTTACGCGAAGCTACTGACTTGGTAATAAAATAATAATCCTGCTTAATTGAATATAATCCAGTGTCATAAGCTGAATTTAAATCATAAATAATTACTGGGCTTGATTTACTGAAAGATGAAATAATAATTATCGTATTACTGGATTTAAATATAATAAAAGAGCGGGCTACTACAATACTCTTACACACATCATTCTTAGTAGGGGTGAGCATTCGGTTATATGGTTTGGTTTTTGCTAAAACCAAACCATATTTTAGTTCGGTTTTAAAAAAAAACCGAACCGAATCGAATTAATCGAACAAACCGAACCGAATTAACCGAAATTTTTATAATTAAAATCGAACCGAACCGAAAAACCGAATTAATCCGAAGAAAACCAAAAAAACCGAAATTTTCGAAAAAAAAACCGAAAAAACCGAAATTTAAAAAAAAAAACGAAAATTCCAAAAAAAAACTATAAAATTAAAAAAATATTAGAAGTTAGATATTATAAAACTATCATTATAATATTATATATATATATATATATATAATTCGGTTTTTCGGTTTTGTTCGGTTTTAAAAAATCCAAACCGAACCGAAAATTCGAAATTTTTTATAAAAAAAATCGAACCGAACCAAAAAACCGAAAAAACCGAAACATATTTTAAAATTCCGATTTGGATCGGTTCGATTATTCGGTTTCGGATTTTTTGCTCACCCCTAATTCTTAGTACGTGCCTTGATTACGAAAAACTTTGCCTTTGCATATTCCACTTGAAAATCAACTCTGTTACACCGATCTGTAGAGATATTTAGTGCATCAGGTTTTTCATCAGCCAATTGCTTCTTTGATTTATCAGGACCAACTCTCATCATTAGAAGCACTCCCACTCAGCACATTGGGCTTAACATTTTTTACATGTAACCTCCTCCGTTGGCCTCCACCTGCTCAAATCCAGTGGAGTTGTGACATCATTTACCATCTCTACTGCCATAGTATGCCCTGAGCCCGGCTCAACTGAAAATATGCTAATTTTAAGTTCATCAACTGAGTGAAGCTTGGCTTCCCCCTTTCTCTGCAAAATGCACTCGCCATCGAGTAGGGATGTGTTTGACGATTGGCCCTTGTTCTCCAATCCTTGAGGGCCTATAATCTAGAAAGAAATTTTGTGCAGGAGAGGTATAAGAAATTACTAGAATAAATATAGAAACTAAATCTATGAAACAAAATATAAATTGTAACCTGGGGAGTCGGTGCAGCTTCACTTGTAATACTTGATGCAGAATGCTGTTCGCCAGTCCCCATATTAACCCCACCTTCACACAATATCTTTGCAGCTACATTGGGACGAATAGCCTTGTATGGGTCAAAAGGAGACTGCCTATATACATAAACGGGAGATTTATATACAGATGGCACGTTCCCATTTGTCTCAACCTGCACCACATGTTTTTAACATCTTCAAACCGAATTTCCTAGAATCTTGTCATAAAACGGTCAGTCTATCATCAAACGGGGTGTGTGGGAACTCAAAAGAATGAACCAAAAAACAAATTTGAACTAGAATACCTGCTTCTCCTCCTCCTTCGCTATATCATTAAGGATGCGAAAACTACAGTCACACATGTTTAATTAGTAAAAGAAAACTAATCTAAAACACAAATAATTTGTGCTACTTAAGAAACTAACTTTATACAAATATAATACCATGCATGCATCACCTATATATTCAAAATTCATCTTTATGTAGTCCTCCCGTTTCATTTGTACAATGTCAGGATCAGAACATATCCACAAAAAAACGTACCCGTTTTTATAAAAATCATCAAGAGCCAACTTCATGACGTTGTCCTCGTCCTCGTCCTTGTCCTTGACGAAAGGAACACAAGGATTATTAAGAAAGCCGGATCTGCACCCACACATCCATCATGTTTAGTCAAATATGATTGGAACAATGAATTAAGAGAAAGAATGGTAGCCTACATACCCACAGATTGAGTGGGGCAGCACAACGGTGCTCTCAACATAACAGAGAACATCGGTTCGAAAGTCAGAATTATAAATACCAAGTTCCATGCACACTTTCTTATTCCAATCGTAAGCTACTAGACGATGTGTGAGCTCATCCGGTTTGCCAGCTATTCCACGAAGAAAGAAGAATGAACCGTATATAGTCCCCTGGGCTCCAGTAAGAGCACCACCAAGAGAGACATTAAGCTCTCTATTCCAGAGCAACAAATCTTCTTTCCATACCCAAAGCTCATAGTAATGACCGGGTTCATAATTTTTAATGCGAACAACACCTAACGAATCTCCACCATTAAACTGGACAAGTTCACAGTAAAAGTGATCAGAGTTTGGTGGTAAATCAAAGTAAGAGAAGCTTGCCTCAATACAATCGAACGATGCAACCATGTCACAATCCCCAACAAACCAATAACACTTACCTCCAACAGGTATAGCGCTAAAACTATTAAGATAACAACCTTCTCGCCTAGGACTCCCAACCTCCGTCCAAGAATTCTGTCTTAATGAATACAATTCAAAAGTTTCGTACGTCCTACGGTTAATACTTTTAATAACTCTTAGGATTTTGTAATCATCAGATTTAGAATCATAGCAGACACAAGCAGCAACCAACGTGGTGCTATTCTTAAAAAATGGACAGGCTTCCTCGGTAGGAAAGAACTGAAACTGTTTGGTTGTGGGGTTGCAAAGATAAATATGGCCAGAAACTTCGTAGATACACAACAAACCCTCGCAACAGTTAAAATCAATATCCTCCGTTTGATGCAGAAAAGGGAGGTCGAAACTTTCCTCGCGGATTTCAGATAAATCTCGCGGAGAAAGAGCAGTTAAATGATACGTACCCAACTCTCCATTGATACGTTTCACAAGAAGCCGTTTCTCGTCGGAATTCTTCATCGTCGATCAAAAATTGATGGATTTGGAAGAAAGGGAATCAACCCTAACGCGTCAGAAAGAGGGGCGAAGGTCGCTGAAGCAAGCTTATGTGGTTTACACCTGCGTTGAAACAACTAGTAGAATTTATCAATGGAAAGAAAGCTAGATGATGGATTTGGAAGAATTTGGAAGACAGGGAATGAACCCTAACGCGTAGATTTGCACTTAGCAATCCACCTCAAAAGCTTTTATTATTATTTATATTATATATACACAAAACTAGTACTCTCACCCATGCCATGCACGCTAATCATCAAACTATATATTATAAAATATATGTTTTCTAATATTTTGTAAGTAAACAAAAATATTGATAAAATAAAAATGACAGTAAAATTTACTTAAAAATCCAAAAATATAATTTAGTAAACCAACATAAATTTATATTTCTCACCAAACAACCTTACATATCACTCACACACACTTAACAGAAATTTAAACATAAAAAAATAGGATTGACGTACTAATAACTCTTTCTCGATTCTAAGTGATGGTGCAGACTGCATCATACTTGTACAAACATTAAACATGCACATCTCTAGATGTTATAGTTGGAACAAAAAGTAACTGGGCAATGCAAATCATAATATACATGTTTCCTTTAAAGGGGGATGAACATCTTGTGTTAGTAAGTGATTAAATCTGAGAACACAATAGGAAAAAAAATGTTAGTATAAACCAGAAAACAGATCATCCTAACAATGTCTCATGCATGTAAGATTTCACATGCAACACATTTTAATTTTGTTCAAATATTTAAGACAAACACGAAAATTCATAGTATCTCATTAGCTTATCTCTTCTTCAACATATCTTTAAGAGGAACTTGAGACAAATCTCATAATATTTTTCCCCCAAGATCTGTACCACATTGCAAGTATTGTGGAGAAAAGAATAAAGAATACATTTGAAATTAATCATCACAAAAAATTCTCTAAAATTATAAATCCCTTCAAGTAACACAAAGCAAAACACTGGAGTATCTTCCACAACTAATTCACACATCTTAATTCGTATAAATTAACATTTCAATCAAAAAAACTAAAATAAGAGTTCAAAACTCAATTTACTTAGAGCGTGAAATAGAGAGACTTGAATTTTAATCCCCTGTATTTCCACTTCTGTAAAGATATGGAAATCATCACCTATAAAAAGTTTAATTGACCCTAAAATGAGAAATAAATTAAGATTCTCCAAGTTCTCACAGGCAATGCCGGTGGTGAATTTATATACATACGTTTATTTGTTGCCGGTGGGCTTGAGATCCACTACTGGTACATTGATTTCGACTAATCAGAAGAGATTGAGCGGTTTTCTTCTGTATAGGGAGGATGAGTTGGGTTTTGAAAAATTGAGAGAGGAAATTGATGATGTTTTTCCATCAGTTGGCGATTGAAGAATTAAAGTAATATTTTGAAATTCATTGATGTAGTTAGGACTTAGGGTAGAGAATAAACTCATCTGGGTTTGCATATGAAAAGCAGGATAAAGTTTAAGATTTAGGGAAGAGAGTTCAAATTTTGCATATAAGGAGCAAAAGAAGAAGTGGGGAGAAACGTGGGAGAGAGAATGATTTAGCGCTAAAGATATGAATATGGATATAGATTACGTGTTTAATTTCTATAGTTATCTTTTAAGTTGGTCGATGTTAGTGGGATGTAGTTAATTATATGTGAGTTAAAACTACTCTTAACAGCCGTTAAATAATTAGTATGATTCTGTTAGAAATTTGACGCTAAATATTTTTCCGTTAAACTCCTTCTTTATATAAATATAGATATAGATTAACACCGACTTAATTTATATATATATATATATATATATATATATATATATATATATATATATATATAGGGATATGAACAAATCAAACTTTGATTTTTTATGTCATTTATAAAATTAATGATCCTAATAACGATTTATAAAGTATTAGAATAAAAATAAATGTCTAAAACAAAAAAGATAATGCTAACGAGGGGGGGTTAAACGTGAGTGGTGCTCACATAAGGTGTGTAGCATAACATTTCTCATACCCTATATAGGGGAGAGCTCAATGGAGACCACTCCCTTAGATAAAGAATAAAGACCAAATCTTGTGCATCGATTTTGTTTAATCTAATGGTGATCATTCAACTGATTAATTAAGATTATTAATTTTTGGTTATTTTATTTAATTAAGGTATGTATGTAATTATTGCACTAAATATATCTAATAAAATCTTTTATTTATGGAATATCCATTTGTTACGTGAATAACGTATTCACAGAACAAATGAACATACTAATGTTCGTCGATATGTTCGTATAAAAACAAATGAACATACTAATGTTCGTAGATATGTATTATGTTCCTATAAAAATAAATGAACATACCAATTTTCGTCGATATGTTCGTCGATATTTTCGTATAAAAATAAATGAACGTACGTCGATTTGTTCGTATAAAAACAAATGAACATACTAATATTCATTGATATGTTCGTCGTAATAGATCAGTTCCCAGAATTGGAAGAGAGAAATTTCCGAATTTGTTAAATAAATGTTAATCACCTATTTTCAATTACATGAAAAATTAAATCCGAATGCAATCTGGATCGTTGATTGGGATTTAATGAATGACATTGATTTGGTCTTTATTCTCTATGTATATGGTGTGGTTCTAGAGAGAACTACATTATTTGTGAGAACGAGAGAACCATCAAATCTAATGCATCCACTATAAAAATTAATGCATTCGCTGTTAAAATTAATGCACTAAAAAAATTTAAAAAAAATGCTCCCTTCAGGATTCGAACCCAGGATCTGCATTCATCCAACAAGATGATGCATCCACCGTAGATCTTGATGATCAAATGGCTGAAAATGATTCTCTGGTCTTCTTTTATTTATGGTTCTTTCTTGAACCTCTCCCTATATATATACTCCCTCCGTCCCACGAGTCTTGACACGTTTTCCTTTTTGGGCCGTCCCACGAGTCTTGACACGTTTCCTTTTTGGGTAATAATTAGGAAAAAATTAGGGGTCTTAATTGTGCTTAAGTTATTCTAATAAACGCGTGTAAAAAAAAAGGCAATAGTTGGAAGCCTCATTTCTCCTCTGTCCTCATTTTGAGATCCTTGCCTCAAACCCTAGTATTCCGCCTCTCTCTCTCTCTCTCTCTCTCTCTCTCAGCAAATCACCACCTTCAATTGCCTCAAACCTCCGACTAACTTCAGCCGCCACCGTCGACGACGGCCGCCCATGGAATCCATGCCGCCTTCGGATGAGAATGGTTGGGTGAATCCTCGTCGGCCCTTAAATCGCCCTCCCGTTGATTTAATCCTTAAGAATCTCCGACCTCCACCTCGTAATCCCTCTCCGATCTCCACCTCAAAGTCGAAAGAAACTCCGATCCCCACCTCCAAGACCGAAGAAACTCCGATCTGTATGTTTTCGCCGTATCCCTCTTCGATCTCCACTAATCACCCGAGATATGGCCGTCTCCGCCGCCCCCCCACGGCGATGACCGACGAGAGCGGAGGGCTCGCCGGCGGCGGACGGCTCGTCGATGGCAGAGATCTCTGTAAATCTGCCGGTGGATCTCTCAGTAAATCTTCCACCGATCCTTACTGGATTCGTGGTGGATCTTATGGCTGGAGCGCCGATTTCGATTGGGAATCCGACGATGATATGTCTTCGATGGAAAATGAGGAAGACTTGGTGGATCCTTACTTTCCTTTCCCGAAGGAAGGTGAGACCTGGGATGCGGCCGTCGAAGAGGCTGAGCGGCAGATGAAGGAGGAGGGTTTGTATTCTGTTGGTATTGCTGATTGATGGGTAATTTCTGATGGTCAATTTTGGTGAGATCTTTCAATATCTGCCTCTAATATCGATTGTTGGTGGTTGTGGTGTTCGTATTGCTTGTGTTGGTATTGCTGATTGATGATGATAATATTCTCTTTGGTATCTGCTCTGTTGGTATTGCTGATTGTTGTTGATAACCCACTGTGCTGGGTTTTGCTTCTGTTTGGAAATTGGTTTTATGGCTGATAGTTGTTCCATATCTGCTCTGTTGGTATTGTTTGCTTGTGTTTGGGTAAACATGAATGCATAATTGAAAGCATAATCTAATTTACATACAACTTGTGCTTCTGAATTGATATGATCACTGTACTTTACAAAAAGACTCATTTCACCCCTAAATTTGAAATGAGTCAGTGGACTTTACAAAAAGACTAATTTCATCCCTAAAACTGAACTGAGTCACTGCACTTTACAAAAAAGACTCATTTTCCACAAAAAAACTGAAGTGAGTCACTGGACTTTACAAAAAGACTATCATTTTCTCCCTAAAACTTGTTTACAAACCTAGAATGGCCATTATTTCAACCATCTCTTCGTTGCATCCAGCTTCTTTAAGGTAATCAAGGCATTGAATCACCAATTCCATAGGTACCTCCAAATTCTTGGGTAGTTGATCTGCTCTAATCAATGCTCCTTTTCCCATATGTGGGATTTTATAGGAGTTTTGCCCTCTTATCTTCATGATTTCAATCATGCATCCCTGTAAACTTAGAAAAACATTATTCAATGTGTTAGCTTCAAGCTTGTTGAAAGAGTTGATAACTGCATGAATAAGTTCATCCACTGTGTTAGCTGATGTCTCCACTTGTAATGATTGAATGGCCCTAAACCACCCTAAATCATTAACATTACAGTCAGGGGAATTTGGTGGCTGCTGTACTATCCTGATATTGAACCCATTTTTCGTTGCAGCGGCCCTGAATTCTTCATCATTGTCATTGATGTGCGGTCTAGCATTGTCTTGTTGGATGTATATGTCTTTACTTGCACCCGCTGGCCATATATCCATGATGGCTGGCACAAGCTGAAATTAAGGCAATTATGTGAACATATATAATCATTATGTGATGCATTTATGTGTAATAAATGCAGAGAATTGATTAAGAACAGATACACTCTGCCTTTAGTGCACAAAACTGAATCTAGAACAGATACACACTTCAATATGCATTAAAAACTGATTAAGAACAGATCAACACTTGGTACGAGGGGTACTTAGTCTATGATGATGAGGAATACTCATTCTGAGACCTCTAAAAACAATAAATTCATGTTATCAATAACATGAAGCTACCTTGTCGATGAAACATCTCCTCATGACTTCTCTTGTGATTGAATCGATGGGTTTGGTCTCTAAAGTTCCCGCTTCTCTGTTTCTGCTTTTTCTTTTTGCTGGTACGTGCTCTATAAATGGAAAAATACCAATTTTTCCATTAAACAACACCAATCCAGTTGCTGAAATTAGTGGTCTTGATACGGCGCAGATGAACATGATTTTTTTAATGAAATTCTTGCTCCTACATGTTCTGTGTGGGTCTACTTCTTCTGGAGCCATGTAAAATCGTTTGCTGCCTTGTGTGATGTAGAACCATTTTTCGTCAATATGCACGGTGTTGTGCATATTGCGAAATCTGAATACGTCAAGGATTCTATCAAGCTCTAAAGCTCCAAGGGCAAACCTCAACCTTAACATCTTGTTGGGGGCTGTTAAGTTGGGTTTTATGGCTGATGTGTGAGTTCGAATTGCTCCAGTGCGCACCCATCTGCCCACTGTACTCTTGCTTTGTCCTAAACCCTTTGCTAAAGTTCGTATACTGCCTCTCTTTGATAACTGTATACTGGTAAGTAGATTAGTGTCAAGAATCAACACCTTTTTCTTTTTAAAATTTAGCTTTCCACTTTGAAGATGAATCACTCCACCATTTTGTCTTTGTTTTTTTGCAGCTTCCCATAGCCGGTAAACAGTTGAACGGGAGATCGAGAATTTCTCGATGGCTTGATGCTTCTTTCCACGAAGGGGCTTCCCATTCACACTTCCTTCAAGAAGATATTGCACAATTTCATTTCTTTTTGGGGTGGATATGTAATACCCGGGCTTTTGATGACGTGTTTAATTGCTTAAGTTTGAGTAATTAGGGTATAGATCCCTTGTTTGATTACTTTGTACATAGATGATGAGTTATGAAGTTTTCTTTTTAAAAAAAAAAAAAAAGATGTTGAGTGTTCTTTTGATGATGTTTGGATGATGTGAGATTTTATATCCGAAATTGAGTTTGAGTATTCGAATAATTCGAGATAATTATTTGAATGAGAACGGTGAACTCGGAAGTGAGATCTGAGTCCGTTAAGACGTTTTTGAAAATTTTGACTTTTTGACGATGAATAGTAAAATACTGCTATTTCGTCTTTTTGTCGACTTTCAAAATCTTACGTGCACGTCGTCGAGAAATATTCTTAGTTTTTCGATACGAGTCCAATAATGAAAGTTTTTATTTTTGGACGACGAGTGAATAGTAAATCGGGATTTCTCGATAAACGTGTAAATCTCGTTTATCAGAATTTCGAGAACGAGCTTGTATTTTCTATATTTATATAGAATTACGAGTGTAATAAAAGTGAGTAGGAGTTGAGAGGGCGAGTAACGAAGAGTATGGGTAGTTAGTCGTTAAAACGAGACGAGACGAAACGAGATATTTAACGACTAAATATCTAGGCCTACCCTACCAAAACCACCCCCCAACCGCCCAAAACCCCTTTCCCCTCACTAACTCACGTTGATATCAGCCACAACACTCATTCTCTATCTCTCTCTCACACACTCACACTCAAACACGCCAAACACCATTTTTAGCTTGGACGGAGGTTTCAAGCTCCGATTTGAGCACCGAGACGAGCGCCGATCATCTTTTCGATCATGTATCTAAGTAGGTAAGATCTCTACCTACGTTTTGATGGTTTTATTTTCGATTTTCGTCGACGTCGAAAAACGTCGATTCTCGACTTTATTTTGAAACGACGTCGGATCGTCGTGAAATTTTAGTATGTTGTTCTTGGGTAGATGTTGAGCATGTTTAATGAAGGGAGTAAGAACGGAACGAACCGTAGCTATGAAACCCATGAGGGCAGCCCCGTTTTTCACATATTAGCTTGTCTTTCGATTTTTGTTTGATCGTTTTGACTTGATATTTGTGCTTAGGGGTATGCTAGAATCGATATATATTAAATTCGTATTTTTCCAAGCACGAAAATTGTATAAATTTTTAGAGTATGATTATTTAAATTCGTGAAGTTTGAGACGTTGCATAATGAATATTATTGCGTATATGTGTTCTACGATGTCACATGAGCATGCTAATTGATTTACAATTTATGGATGATAATTGTTGAACGAAATTAAAACTGGAATTCTGTCAAAATTTTACAGCAGTTTCAAGCTTATGTTTCGATGAGTTTTCATTGCTTGATGGCTCTGAAATTTTAGTATGTTTATCTATGATATGTGTATTTCGTTGCTGCAAAATTTCATGTCTTTTGGATGATGTTTGCTATTTTAAAGATATTTTGAAAAATCCTTGACAGAATCTGTCAACTATTGGTAGACTTCACAAAAACGTTTATATCTATTAATCCATGAAGGATTTTGCATCACCGTTTTTTTTAAACGAAACTAGACTTCAATACTTTTCTAAAAACATAAGATTTCGATTTTTATGACCTCTGAAACAGAGCAGTTTATTATTTCAAAAATGCCCTGTTCTGCTGTCATATTTGTCCAACAGTAAAAGTGTATGAGTTTCATTGTTTATTTGGCAGATCATATGAACGTTTTCTCTTGTGAAATTTTAACCAAATCTTCAAGGATACCTTTAGTTTTGGATGATTAAATTTGATGGAATTTTATTAAGGTTTGCCTTGGTTTCTAATGGCCTAAACAAAATTGGCAGAAACTGTCAATCTTTGACAGCCTGCACTAAAAGAGCAATATCTCCAAAAAAACCTTTAACCTTTTTGGTTAACTACCATTTTTAGAGTGAACTACACTTCATGAAGTTTTTGAGATCAATTGGTATGAGAGTTTATGATGATTGAGTTGGTTGTTATGAATTTTTAAAGATGACACAAAAACAGCAAAACTTTCTAGAAAACAACTTGATTATATTTGTTTTGATGGATGATACGATATGACTAAATGGTGTGAGTTGTGAGAGTTATGATTAACGCACATAAATGTTGGTATCTGACACTCGAACAATTGGTGTCGAGTATAAATGATAGTTTACTGATAAAGAGTTTTGATGATTTTGAATTGTTTGGTTTGCGTTGAAAAGATGTCAAGATGTTAAGTTTTGAGTCGAGAGACGAGTTCACGTAGTGAGATTCACGCGTTGAAATCTCGTGGCTGACATTATATATGAATAGGTCATGCCGAAATTTTTAGTGAAATTAGAATTTGAGCATAGTCAATTCTTGTTGACCGTGACTCAAATACATGCCTAATGGAAAGTTTAACTTTCTAATCGGTTAATTAGACGAGATGAGAGCGAATAGATCTACTAAGAAAGTGGACTTTTCGATGTGTTAAATATTTCTTTTAATTGAAGCGCTGCTAATTATAACATAAGGATGTTATAATTAATGAGTAATGACGAGAGATAATAATTGTTATATTGATTAACAATCAAGAGAGATGAACATTAGAGATACTAATGTTTCATAAAAGAGATTAGATTATTAATCGAGGTTTCTTTTATAACTTCTCACCAATTCTTCATAACGATGAAGGTCCTTTTGGGAAGTAACGACTTGAGGGAGAGAGTGACGTTACTCATTGATACAGAGACACAACGAGGTGGGCATTACTTTTACTATACGTATATAGAGATCCCCTGCTTGTCGTAGGCCTCTTATACGAATGAATGCATGAGATGATTTAACTGTTAATTTCAGTTTTATATATCTATCAAACGAGTTTAATGCTACCTTTGAGCAAGTTATTTCATGACAAAATCTTTGAGTTAAAGTTATTTCAAGTATTGTCTTGCCATAAAATGTTTAAATTTTAGTATGATATCTATCTGCTTTGGCTTTGCCAATGATGCAATCGAATTCGGGTCCTGAGCAGTTGATAGCTATCCTGTCAGGGCTAGTGTACACCAGTGACCGTGAGTCATCTAGCGGGTTGGCCGGTCAAGTGACCGTGAGAGGTGGCCACCTCTCCGGCACACAGTTTCAGATATGATAGATTACAAAAGAACTTAGTCTGATCAGACGAACTTTAAGAATCACAAATGAACTTAGTAAGCTTGGGCCTTTTTAGCGAAAAACTCCCTTGCTGTACTGATTATGATGGCATGACAATTTATAGTTTTGAAGCATGTATTTTTATACCTAGGCATACGTGCCCACTGAGTGCTTTTGTACTCAGCCCTGCATATGTTTTCTAAATGTGCAGGTTGAGCTGATGTGATGATGGTGCTGCAATGAGCGGAGTCTCCAGGGTTGTTAATAAATAGTTAACCTGTCTAGAATATGTCTTCATACATATGTCTAGCTACTTTCCGCTGCAAGATGTTGTTGATGTTATAGTATGTTATGTCATACTTTGAGTCTTAAGAGAATGGTTGCATATGATGTATAACTTGATTAATGATATTAATTAACTTTTATGCAGTCTTTCATAGACTGTTTTCAATTGAGTATTAATGAATAAAAATGACGAGTTTTATTAAGATGAGTAAGTTTTACGGCTATAAATGACGCCCCTTTTCTTCCCCTTCTTCTTTAACCCCATCCCTAGTCGTGGATCACTCGGCCTAACTATCCCTAGTTAGGGCGGGCTGTGACAGAGTGGTATCAGAGCGAAGGAAAGCTCTAAATTAGAAGTCTTGAGTTTAGTCTAGAATGAGTCACTAGACTAATAGTTATTAACAACCGTGAGCTCAGCGCACCATCACACCAGGCTCAACGAGGTATGTAAAATTTCAAAGTTTATTTGACGTTAAATTTTGAAGAGCATGATGTTGAGGTTATATGATGAGTTATGATGTTACACTTTAAAGGTGCATAGTTTGAGTTTGAGGATGACAACATGATTAATAATGAGTTATTATGTTGTAAGAGCATATGTTGATGTTACATGATGAATCATGAGAGCGTTTATATCATATGATGTTATATGATTGAGGATGCATAATTATGAGTTATGATGTGATGTATTTGAGATGTTTTGTGATGAGAATTGTTTGAGCAGTTGTGATAAGTCACGATGATTTAGATGAAGGAATCTAATGTCATTGTTAATAGAGATTTTTTTTACTAAGTAGAAGGATGAAATGAGAACTTAGAGCTAAAAGCTTGAGAGAATTAGCAATTGCTTTAAGTACTTGTTGGTTTGAGTTATGAGTTTGAGTTATGAGCTTGAGTATAATAGCATGATTAATGATGAGTTATTAGCATGCTGCAATGAGATATTGTACGATATGTTGAGTTATTTTGTGACGCGAGTTTTGCTCACGCAACCTTAATGGTACTTGAGGAGGTATCATGAGCCATAGTCTTTGGAGATGGCTTTGAGAGAGAATTGTTGAGTTGTCTTACTGAGTCACGATGATTTAGATTAAGGGATCTAATATCATTGTTTAGAGAGATTCCCTACTAAGTAAAGACGGGACGAGATGAGAATTTAGATGTTTTGAGCTTGAGTTTTAAGATAACAGTACTACTTAATAGGAGTTTTGCTAAGTTATGTTTTGTTTATTTCTGTTGCTGGAGCCAAGTAGAGTTAGTTCCTAGAGTCACCTTTAAGTTCTCCTTATAGGTTGGCCAGGACTGTTGGCACTGCACGAAAGTGGACTGTTGTGAGATCGAACTCAGGAAAGATCGGATACGAGGACGAGGCGTACAGTATGTGGTACAGAGATACCCTAGCAGATTTTCAAACACATGTTCATAGACTATGAAAGGATGAAAGCCTTATGGTTGTTACTAGACTGGATGGCATCGTGCACCTAGTCCCCGTGCTACCAATCGAGTGGTAGGATTGAGCAAGGAAGAAAGCCACTCAATATGATGGGACATGTCGTCTTGAGCATTGGACCCACAGGAGATGGGATTTGTTACAGATACCCAGATTTTCTATGCGGATCTACTGACCGGATGCTTGTTTTCTACCAGGGACTCTAGAAGAGTGTAGTAGATATCGAGTCGATCCTTGAGTATCAGTTACCAAAGATGATAAAATGATAAACGATAATGAGGATGAGAAGTAGCCGAGGAGGGCTAGAGTTGATGAGGATGAGAAGAGAAGTCGATGTAGGCTAGAGCTAAGGATGATCTTGAGAGTATGCGCGGTACACCCTCGTTTTTGATTAGTTGCAATTACATTGCGATGTATATAACTTACTTAGGAGATACTGGTACTTGAGATTTTGACATGATGATAGATAAGCATGCGAATTTAGTACCCTACTGATGTTAAATAGATGGATGTTCCTAGTGTGCTAAAGTAGCAACTAGATGAGTTAACTGGTAGCAATTACCGTAGGAGGTCCAGACCGAGACATAGTACTATTAATGGTGTCGATTTAGAAGGGACATTACGATAGATACTATGGTTTTTGTAGGGTTTAAATAACCCCTTTATGTAAGCCCTCTAAAAAGAGGCATTCTACTGATGGATATATTAGGTTGACCAGAGTGGTCTTTTTGTTAGCATTTCGTGAGTGCTTATTGCCTTACAGATGAATGTTAAGGTGACCGTGAGGGTTTCCTTAAAGTTGAGTTAGTAAATTGAACTTGAGTTTTGAGGATGCTTAGAGCGTTGGTCGAGTTGAGTTTTCCTTTTGTGATTTCAAAAATGCCTCAAAGATGTCATCAAGAGTGTGATGTGAAGGATAGGCGGGATAATACTCCGCCACCACCACCGCAACATGAGAGGAGAGTAAAAAATATTGAACTTTCGAAACAAGAGTCTAGAACATAGGACCCTGAGTTTAAGCTTTTAGCTTGCTGGTGTGAACTTAAGTTTTGTTATGTATAGTATGTTGAGGGTTTAGAAGACACAGAATTTCCAAGTTCGGGATAGTATATCCCGTGTGACTGGGGAGTGATTATGTTGGACCTGGCCAGTCCGCATGATCCAAATCTCAGTAGACGTGTTTTGGGTTTATAAACCCATGTGTTTCAACTTTCGGTTGAAAAGCCAGATGGGTTCTTACTCTAGGTCATTTTTGTTCGACCTGGTAGTTACTTCATTCCACCCTCTGGTCATTCATTTGAGTCTCTTGAACAATTTGTTTTGATGTCATTCTAGGGTTGAACCCTTACAACTTTTGAGTTATCCTAGTAGATTCTTTTGATGTATAAGACCAGTGAGAGGCACGTCAGAGGACTTTAACACCCGAGCAACTGGTAAACTACACCTGAGAACAATTGAAGACTACTCTTGAGAAGTATGTACCGAGGAGTACAGTAAGCAGCGAGAGGCTGATTATCGAAGTTTGATGCAAGGAAAGAAATCGATTGTAGAGTATAATTGACAATTCTGTGAGCTATCACGTTCGCTCATCAGAAGATGGATAATGATGAAGAGATGTCTGAGTTTTAAGTGCCGGTTTAAGGCAGGACTTTAAGGTAGTATGGGCAAGTTATTGGATGCACCAGTTAGAATCCTGTTTAATACAGGAGCTTCGCATTCTTTAATTGGTTGAAGCATGTTACCTTCAAACTCGAACCAAAAACGAGCTAGTCCCAAGTTGAGAGTAATCACTCCTGTAGGAAGAGCTACTACAGTTTCTCACATGATTTCTAAATTAGAGTTGAGTTAGGATCACTAAAGATGAAAACAAGAACCTTGCACTTAATGCCTATGTGGAACGTAGACATTATTCTAAGGATGGACTGGTTAGCAGAGAACTTTGCCCCGATTGATTGTAAGAAGAGACAGATAACTTTTCAACCACCTGGGAAGGAACAGACATGTTTTCACGGCATTGATAGAAAGAAGAGAGTTCCAATCGTTTCGGCACTTCAGGCGTCGAAATTGGTAAAGAAGAAAGGAGCACAAGCTTACCTAGTTTACTTGAATGATGAAGGATAATCAAGTAAAAAAATAAACTTTGAGGATGTAGCAGTGATAAGGGAATATAGAGATGTATTTTCCGAGGTTTTACCAGGATTGCCACCAACAAGACAGTTGGAGTTCACTATCGATCTAGAACCTGGATCAGCACTAGTGTCGAAGGCACCCTATAGAATGGCGCCTAAGGAGCTACAAGAGCTGAAGATTCAGCTACAAGAATTGCTCGAGTTAGGTTTTATTAGACCTAGTGTATCCCTGTGGGGAGCACCAGTCCTTTTTGTCAAAAAGAAGGATGGCACGTTGAGAATGTGCATAGATTATCGAGAGCTGAATAAATTGACACTCAAGAACAAATATCCTTTGCCGAGGATAGATGACTTGTTTGATCAATTACGAGGAGCGCATTTTTCTTGAAAGTTGACTTGAGATCATATTACCACCAGTTCAAATTTTGACAGAATGATATACCTAAGACAGCTTTTCAAATGAGGTATGAGCACTATGAGTTCATAGTTATGCCATTCGGTTTGACGAAGGCACCAGTAGTTTTCATGGATCACATGAATTGAGTTTTCATCAATAACTGGATAAATTTGTCCTAGTTTTCATAGATGATATTCTCATCTATTCGAAGAATGAGCAGGAGCTCCAAAACATTTGAAAACGATGTTGGAAACACTAAGAGTTGAGAAGCTTTTTGCCAAATTCACCAAGTGCGAGTTTTGGTTGAACAAAGTAACTTTACTAGGACATGTTATATCATCTGAAGGAATTAAAGTTGACCCCGTCAAGGTACAAGCTGTACATGAGTGGAGATCACCAACTACGCCTAACAAGATTCTCAACTTTTTAGGCTTAGCAGGATACTATCAGAGGTTTATTGAAGGATTTTCCACGATAGCAAGACCGATGACACAATTACTTAGAAAATAAGCTAAATACAATTGGAAAGAGGAGTGTGAAAAGAGTTTTTAAGAGCTTAAAGGAAATTGACTACAGCACCAGTGTTGATAGTCCTAGAAATGGATAAAGAGTATACCATCTACGCAGATGCGTTAGAGAGTGGGCTAGGATGTGTTTTGATGCAAGAAGAAAGAGTTATAGTCTATGCATCACGATAACTTAGACCCCACGAGATAAATTATCCAACGCATGATTTAGAGCTTGCAGGCGTTGTGCATGCCCTGAAAATTTGGAGACATCATCTCTACGGAGTTAGATGTGAGATTTTCACAAACCACAAAACTTTGAAATAATTTTTCGAGCATAAGGATATTAACATGAGGCAAATGAGATGGCTCGAATTAGTAAAGGATGTTAACTGCGACATTAATTATCACCCTAGCAAGGCCAATGTAGTAGCCGATGCATTGAGCCGAAAAGTCTCGTCAAAGTAAGGATGTCTTCTCACGAGAGAGGATGAGCTTATAAAGGACTTTGACAAGATGAGGATAGAGATGATAAAACCACCAGGGACGATAGCGAGTATTGTTGAGACGATGCCTAGTTTGAGGAAAATGGTGATTGAAGCACAAGGAAAGATGAGACAATGAACAAGTTACGAGAAAGGATAAGAGCAGGAGATCTCAAGAGTTACAAAAAAAAAAAAAAAAAAAAATCAGACAATGCTATCTTATTTGAGGGGAGAAGATGCATTCCCCGCGATGATGAACTTAAGAATACGATCATGAGTGAGACTCATGACACGCCTTACACCGCCCACCCAGGAGGCACAAAGATGTATCAGGTTGTGGAAAAAAAAAAGAGATTTTTGTGGGACGGAATGAAACGAGACATAGCTTTGTTTGTAGAGCGATGCTTAGCTTGTCAGCAAGTGAAAGCATTACACCAACGACCCTATGGGAAGTTAAAACCGTTGGAGATTCCCGAGTAGAAATGGGATCACATAACGATGGATTTTGTGACAGCTTTACCCAAAAGTCAAAGAGAAAATACAGCAATTTGGGTGATTGTAGATCGACTAACAAAATCTGCACATTTCATACCGATCCTAATCGCGTATGGACCAGATAAGTTAGCACAATTGTACGTTCGTGAGATTATAAGATTGCTTTGAGTACCGGTGTAGATCACCTCAGAGAGAGATCCAAAAAAAAAATCATCACGTTTATGGATGAGTTACAGAAAGAGTTGGGTACAAGGATGAATTTTAGCATAGCAAACGATAGAAGATATGATAAGAACTACTATCCTTGATAGAGGAGTACATCGGGAGAATGTGTTGCCACTAATTGAGTTTGCCTATAAGATGTGAGACAAAGTATCGAGATAGGAGACGAAGTTTTCTTGAAGGTTTCACCCTCAAAAGGGGATGAATAGATTTGGAGTTAAAGGACAGCTTAGACCCAGAGTTATAAGTCCTTACGAGATATTGCAAAAGATAGGTCCAATAGCGTACAGGTTGGCTTTGCCACCTAGCTTTGGAAATGTGCATAACGTGTTTCACGTGTCACAATTGAGAGGATATATATTTTCGACCCAAACCATGTGGTTTACTAAGAAGAAATGATCTTAGAACCAGACTTGAGTTATGAAGAGAGACCTCAGATGATGCTAAATCTTAAAATTTGGCAATTGAGTAATAAGTCGATTGCATTGGATAAGGTCCAATGGAGATATGATAGTTAGAAAGAAGTGGAAAGAGAGCTTGAGGATAAGATGTGAGAGAAGTACCCGAAACATTTACAAGAGGTACAAATTTCGGGACGAAATTTATTTTAAGGGGGAAGGTATGTAATACCCGGGCTTTTGATGACGTGTTTAATTGCTTAAGTTTGAGTAATTAGGGTATAGATCCCTTGTTTGATTACTTTGTACATAGATGATGAGTTATGAAGTTTTTTTTTTTTTTTTTAAAAAAAAGATGTTGAGATGTTCTTTTGATGATGTTTGGATGATGTGAGATTTTATATCCAAAATTGAGTTTGAGTATTCGAATAATTCGAGATAATTATTTGAATGAGAACGGTGAACTCGGAAGTGAGATCTGAGTCCGTTAAGACGTTTTTGAAAATTTTGACTTTTTGACGATGAATAGTAAAATACTGCTATTTCGTCTTTTTGTCGACTTTCAAAATCTTACGTGCACGTCGTCGAGAAATATTCTTAGTTTTTCGATACGAGTCCAATAATGAAAGTTTTTATTTTTGGACGACGAGTGAATAGTAAATCGGGATTTCTCGATAAACGTGTAAATCTCGTTTATCAGAATTTCGAGAACGAGCTTGTATTTTCTATATTTATATAGAATTACGAGTGTAATAAAAGTGAGTAGGAGTTGAGAGGGCGAGTAACGAAGAGTATGGGTAGTTAGTCGTTAAAACGAGACGAGACGAAACGAGATATTTAACGACTAAATATCTAGGCCTACCCTACCAAAACCACCCCCCAACCGCCCAAAACCCCTTTCCCCTCACTAACTCACGTTGATATCAGCCACAACACTCATTCTCTATCTCTCTCTCACACACTCACACTCAAACACGCCAAACACCATTTTTAGCTTGGACGGAGGTTTCAAGCTCCGATTTGAGCACCGAGACGAGCGCCGATCATCTTTTCGATCATGTATCTAAGTAGGTAAGATCTCTACCTACGTTTTGATGGTTTTATTTTCGATTTTCGTCGACGTCGAAAAACGTCGATTCTCGACTTTATTTTGAAACGACGTCGGATCGTCGTGAAATTTTAGTATGTTGTTCTTGGGTAGATGTTGAGCATGTTTAATGAAGGGAGTAAGAACGGAACGAACCGTAGCTATGAAACCCATGAGGGCAGCCCCGTTTTTCACATATTAGCTTGTCTTTCGATTTTTGTTTGATCGTTTTGACTTGATATTTGTGCTTAGGGGTATGCTAGAATCGATATATATTAAATTCGTATTTTTCCAAGCACGAAAATTGTATAAATTTTTAGAGTATGATTATTTAAATTCGTGAAGTTTGAGACGTTGCATAATGAATATTATTGCGTATATGTGTTCTACGATGTCACATGAGCATGCTAATTGATTTACAATTTATGGATGATAATTGTTGAACGAAATTAAAACTGGAATTCTGTCAAAATTTTACAGCAGTTTCAAGCTTATGTTTCGATGAGTTTTCATTGCTTGATGGCTCTGAAATTTTAGTATGTTTATCTATGATATGTGTATTTCGTTGCTGCAAAATTTCATGTCTTTTGGATGATGTTTGCTATTTTAAAGATATTTTGAAAAATCCTTGACAGAATCTGTCAACTATTGGTAGACTTCACAAAAACGTTTATATCTATTAATCCATGAAGGATTTTGCATCACCGTTTTTTTTAAACGAAACTAGACTTCAATACTTTTCTAAAAACATAAGATTTCGATTTTTATGACCTCTGAAACAGAGCAGTTTATTATTTCAAAAATGCCCTGTTCTGCTGTCATATTTGTCCAACAGTAAAAGTGTATGAGTTTCATTGTTTATTTGGCAGATCATATGAACGTTTTCTCTTGTGAAATTTTAACCAAATCTTCAAGGATACCTTTAGTTTTGGATGATTAAATTTGATGGAATTTTATTAAGGTTTGCCTTGGTTTCTAATGGCCTAAACAAAATTGGCAGAAACTGTCAATCTTTGACAGCCTGCACTAAAAGAGCAATATCTCCAAAAAACCTTTAACCTTTTTGGTTAACTACCATTTTTAGAGTGAACTACACTTCATGAAGTTTTTGAGATCAATTGGTATGAGAGTTTATGATGATTGAGTTGGTTGTTATGAATTTTTAAAGATGACACAAAAACAGCAAAACTTTCTAGAAAACAACTTGATTATATTTGTTTTGATGGATGATACGATATGACTAAATGGTGTGAGTTGTGAGAGTTATGATTAACGCACATAAATGTTGGTATCTGACACTCGAACAATTGGTGTCGAGTATAAATGATAGTTTACTGATAAAGAGTTTTGATGATTTTGAATTGTTTGGTTTGCGTTGAAAAGATGTCAAGATGTTAAGTTTTGAGTCGAGAGACGAGTTCACGTAGTGAGATTCACGCGTTGAAATCTCGTGGCTGACATTATATATGAATAGGTCATGCCGAAATTTTTAGTGAAATTAGAATTTGAGCATAGTCAATTCTTGTTGACCGTGACTCAAATACATGCCTAATGGAAAGTTTAACTTTCTAATCGGTTAATTAGACGAGATGAGAGCGAATAGATCTGCTAAGAAAGTGGACTTTTCGATGTGTTAAATATTTCTTTTAATTGAAGCGCTGCTAATTATAACATAAGGATGTTATAATTAATGAGTAATGACGAGAGATAATAATTGTTATATTGATTAACAATCAAGAGAGATGAACATTAGAGATACTAATGTTTCATAAAAGAGATTAGATTATTAATCGAGGTTTCTTTTATAACTTCTCACCAATTCTTCATAACGATGAAGGTCCTTTTGGGAAGTAACGACTTGAGGGAGAGAGTGACGTTACTCATTGATACAGAGACACAACGAGGTGGGCATTACTTTTACTATACGTATATAGAGATCCCCTGCTTGTCGTAGGCCTCTTATACGAATGAATGCATGAGATGATTTAACTGTTAATTTCAGTTTTATATATCTATCAAACGAGTTTAATGCTACCTTTGAGCAAGTTATTTCATGACAAAATCTTTGAGTTAAAGTTATTTCAAGTATTGTCTTGCCATAAAATGTTTAAATTTTAGTATGATATCTATCTGCTTTGGCTTTGCCAATGATGCAATCGAATTCGGGTCCTGAGCAGTTGATAGCTATCCTGCCAGGGCTAGTGTACACCAGTGACCGTGAGTCATCTAGCGGGTTGGCCGGTCAAGTGACTGTGAGAGGTGGCCACCTCTCCGGCACACAGTTTCAGATATGATAGATTACAAAAGAACTTAGTCTGATCAGACGAACTTTAAGAATCACAAATGAACTTAGTAAGCTTGGGCCTTTTTAGCGAAAAACTCCCTTGTTGTACTGATTATGATGGCATGACAATTTATAGTTTTGAAGCATGTATTTTTATACCTAGGCATACGTGCCCACTGAGTGCTTTTGTACTCAGCCCTGCATATGTTTTCTAAATGTGCAGGTTGAGCTGATGTGATGATGGTGCTGCAATGAGCGGAGTCTCCAGGGTTGTTAATAAATAGTTAACCTGTCTAGAATATGTCTTCATACATATGTCTAGCTACTTTCCGCTGCAAGATGTTGTTGATGTTATAGTATGTTATGTCATACTTTGAGTCTTAAGAGAATGGTTGCATATGATGTATAACTTGATTAATGATATTAATTAACTTTTATGCAGTCTTTCATAGACTGTTTTCAATTGAGTATTAATGAATAAAAATGACGAGTTTTATTAAGATGAGTAAGTTTTACGGCTATAAATGACGCCCCTTTTCTTCCCCTTCTTCTTTAACCCCATCCCTAGTCGTGGATCACTCGGCCTAACTATCCCTAGTTAGGGCGGGCTGTGACAGGATAGATCCTTGATCACCACCATTTTTGCCTCGTTTGAAACTGAAATTGTTGAAGCTCCACTTTGAAGGGTACTTGCTGTCCGATTCTTATTTATAGAATAGGATTTTAATTTTTGGTGGGAAGTTCAAAATTTTTAGCTTTGGAGCGGAAATTATGTATGTTGGCAGACTTTCACTTAATGAAATGAAGTTTTTGATATGCATATCCACTTGTGTCGGATGAATCATCATTTTGACTGTTTTTTGCTTTTTTTTAATTATGTTTGCCGAAATGGTAAAAAAATATTCAGCTAATTAAAAATAATTTTGAAAAAGAAATTAAAAAGGAATTAAAAAAACAAGTCTAATTATCTAATCACTTTTCTACTTTATTACCTACACACTTAACACACTAATCTACAATTCCTTAATTCCCGTGCCGAAGTCAAACGCGTCAAGACTGGCGGGACGGAGGGAGTATATATTAATTGCCCCTAAATACACCACTTTTCCTTGAATTCTACAATTGCACATGTTGGGAACTTAATGAAATATCTTAATCCTTGTTTTGATGATACCAAAATCAATAGGTTTCTTTTGTAATAGACTAGAACTCCTTGAACTCAATTGTTAGAGTTCTTTTTCTAGTTTAGCTTGCTGTTATGAAGACTGAAGAACGAAGGACTGAAGACTAAAGTTGACGACTGAAGCATCAGTTGAAGAATCAATTTTGACTTATTACTTAATGTGTGCCACGTGGAATCAGAGGCAGCCCCGTTCCGGATATTTCATGGGCCCTAGGCGAAATGAGAAAAAATGGCCCTTTTAATTGAATATGATTGTGTGCTTGTGGGCCCTTTTTTTTTAATAGAATAAGATTGGAGCTTTTGGGTTTGTATGTATTTTTTTACTGATTTTGAGACCCATTGTACAACTAAATAAAAATTATTTTCATATAATAATAGCAATAAAAATAAAAATTTGGGGCCCCATTTTGCCCTGGGCCCTAGGCGGTCGCACTCCTCGCCTATGCCCAGGGCCGGGCCTGATCAGAGGACTGATACTAAAGTCAAGTATCAGTTAAACATTCTTCCTCGGACTGAACCTCCAACGTTCAAAGTAAGCCATGCACTCCAGAAGTACAGCCGCATTAAATGCAGAGATCTCAGGATCGTCCTTTCTCTGCAGAGGCCATTCCTCTTTCGTGATTACCTTTTCAGAGATGTCGCATCTCCTGCTCTTCAAAATAGCCGTTCTCACCAAACAAGGAACCTCGAAGATTGAAGTCTCAGCCCAAGTTCAAATTACTCTCTAACGGAAGAAATCTTGAAGACCTTCACCGCCAACGGATCTATTCAAGACTTCTCCTATAAATAGCGCTCGAGGATCACTTCAATCTTCACCGATTCAACAACATAAGCTGAAACTCTGCCGAAATTGTTTCTCAGCTAAAGCACAGACTCTCCAAAGTTTGAATCGAAGAAGGGAATACCTAAAGTCAAAAATCAGTCACTGTTGATTACATAATGTCACACCCCAATTCTTGAAACAATAACTATAATTGGGGTACGACTCATCATTTAAAATGAACAAGGGAAAAACCTTGTGAAATCCGAATAAAAGGGATAACAATCGGGCTTAGCCCCTTTGGATGAAGAAAAACAGGTATTCAAGTGATATGAATCCATCAACAAACATAATAACTTCAAGATCACAAGTTTAGTGTCATGCTTCAGATAACCAACATTTATAGAATGAAATACTTGCGAATTAATAGTTTCGGCTCAACAAAAGATATTGTTTAGAGTCACAACATAAAGGTCTTAATTAAGGAAACAAAAGACATATACTGGCTAGTTGTACAGCGGAAGTCAAATAAGGAGTTGAACTCTAGCCTCAGCTCATCCCGTCAGCACCAGTCATTAACCTGAAAAATATTTGAAGATATTTGGGCTAAGTACTAATGTACTTAGTGGGTTGCAACTTTTGAAACATTTCATAATCTGAATAGCAGTTTATCCAATCATACTTGACATGACTTAGAAGGTTTTGAAGTGAAATAACTTCTAAGCATGTTAAAACATTTCATATAATATTTAATTATTTTGCGCGCGTTTGCACACTCCATTCTGTTAGTCGCTGTGATCCCGGACCATTTAGTCACCGACGGATCTCTGTCTCCCGCTGACTTAAACTGAGGGCGTAACCCAACCAAGTAAAATAAACCTCAGAAATTAATCCAAACAGGCCTATCATAACTATGCTCCGGAACACATCCCGTCGAGCACCCTTATAACGCCTCTGGTTAGTGCCCGATGGAGATCAACCCACCGAGTCAGCTAACAAGTGTACACAATTCTCAAATAACGTGTTAGGCTATAAGCGAACCTCAATTGATTCGTTGTGGCGAGCCTTAAATATGGTAGAGTGCACAAAAATATTTTATTGGATAAACAGTTTATATTTCACGAACATTTAAGCTCATTAGCTCAATCATACATTTGGAAAATAAGTCCACCTGAATAGGCAATGCCTGTCGTTTAACTTAATCTCTGAATCAGAATAGCAGTGCTAATCCTCCTGATGTTCAAGGCCTACAAGAAATCTATTCTCAATAGGTCTCTTAAATCTAAACTCAAGTCACGGTAAAGTGCTTAACATTCTATGATTCACTTAGTCGGGTATTCAAAATTTAATGAATAAATAATTGAAAATAATTCTCTTGAGTTAAGAACACCAACAATATTCTTACTCATCTTTCTTTTGTAATTGGAATTATAAATGACCAATTAAATCATGATGCAATGCATGACTCATTTCATACTTAAGCATATAAGTGTTTACTTAAAATGCACAAGTCCAAATAAAAACAAAGGCAGCCCACTGCCGCCTCTCCCCCCTTTCTCTGCTCTCCAGCTCTGGTCATTCAGCTCGGGTATCCTAGCTTTGCTCTCCAGCTCTGATATCCCAGCTCTGATCTTTCAGCTCTGCTATTCAGCTATGCTAGTCAGCTCTGCTCTTTAGCTCTGCTAGTCAGCTCTACTCTTCAGCTCTGCTTTGCTATCTTATCTCTCTACTCTGCTCTACATCTCTCTACTCTGCTCTCACTCTCGCTCATCTCCCAAATTCTGAACACCGCCGACTCTCTCTTTCTCAGCCCACCAGTACAGCTCACGCCGATCACCTCCTTGGCAACGGCGAAGCACCGTCACCTCCCTCTATTTATCCGGCGACCGCAGCAAGCCACGGCCGCTACCCTCACTCTCATCTCTTCCAGATCTGACAGATTTTTGCAAGCGATAGTGACAGTCAATTTAGTTGGTATTATGAAGAAACTAAACAACACTAGTTATAATTGACAAATATATCCCGTCTTATTTTAAGGGACAGGGCAGGAACTGTGGTACCTAAATGGTAGGAGACCATAATGTATTGGATACACAGAGAAATCAAAGGAAGTTTGGGCACATATGCAGCACTCTTCTAGAAATGCGAGTTAATTATAACCTCAATGCATATATGACTAAATAACTTCTACAGAAAGTATGATCAGTTATTTTACGAAACCAAAAATTAGAACTAGATCCTAATGGCGGTGAACAACAGATTAAAATATTTTCCATCTGCTGTGCCCTGAATTTATTAATGATCAAGTTAGCAGTTTGTTGTTGATAAACACACCCGACTTTGTTATAGTTGGAGAAGCTCCATGTTAGTCAAGAACGTTTAATATCCAACACGAGAAGTACATCCAAAAATAAGGTGGCTTGCAGTTGCATTCATATAGATCCCACTTCACCCCATTGTTGGTCCCCTAAAAAACGATTTGAAGGTAACTTAGTGACAACTAAAACGTACCTATTTGCCTTAAACAGTTAAATTGCCGGACTCAAAGATGAGGAAATGGATTTTCACAAAAGATTCATCATTGATGAGATATGCTTTTCTACAAATAGCTAATGGTAAGTTAAAAATAAATGTGATTCAAGAAATGGTTGCACTAAGAACTAATTATAAATGGCAGCACTCCCTTTGTTAACCCAAGACCTGCTTAACAAACAAAAGTTGGTTGATTGGAAGTAAATCACTTACCATGCTCCCACGTCTTCGAGGAAAAATATAGCCCTGATAGTTAACCCTCTCCTTAGCCTCCTCTAAGTAGAACTGAATTAAAAAAAACAGCAGCAGAGTTGGAAGAAGATACAAATTTTAAGTATGAGTCTTAGGACATGACGGAAATTAAAAGAACTGAAGCTATGGTAAGCTATGGAAATTAAAAGAACTGAAAAGGATGGACGTACATTGTGGTGTTTTCAAATTTTATGGAATGAAATGATTAAGTTTGGACCTCAAATTCTGCCGCCTTTTTTTCCCTCTGTACAGCCGTGTTTTCCTTTAATTAACTGTAGTGTTTAAAAGTAAATCTAATAAAGATAAAATCACATTAAATAAAGCATTTTAAAAGTAATTAACTTTGTTGACTTAGGGGGGTGTATTCGTTGTGGAATTTGATGGATTTCTATGGATTTTAAAAGTTTGGGTGTATTCGTTCAAGACTTTTAAAAGTCTGCAGAAATCTGGGTGTATTCGTTCAAGACTTTTAAAAGTCCATATAAATCTGGGTGTATTCGTTCAAGACTTTTAAAAATCCATACAAATCTAGGTGTATTCGTTATTCCATTGACTTAAAATCCGGAATGACTTCCATGGATTTCATCCAAAAAATACACACGACGAAATCCGGCCAAGAACCACGAGAATTGAAATCCATGAAATTTTAAACGAGCGCTGAGTTCCAGCGCCCGCGGCCAAGAAGCCAGCGAGCGCTGGAAGTCAGCGGGCGCTGGGTATAACATAGCCCACTTTTGGCTTATGTTTTCGCTTACATTGTGCCTCGAAGCTTTTGGTGCTGTGTGATGTGCTTTTGATAAGTGATGGCTGACAAGCTTGTGCAAATACATAATTATTAATGGACCGACTGCATGGCTGACAAGCTTGTGCAAATGTCTTTCAGGTGGCAGCCTTTTTTGATGCCACAAGGCCCACAATTGCAACAGATGCTGATATTAAGCTAGCTGCGAATTGGATATTAAGCTCGCTGGAACCCAGCGTCCGCTGGGTTTCCAGTGGTCGCTGGGTTTCCAGCCGTGCTGGGACTCAGCAGGCGTTGACATCATGGATTTCAATTCTAGAATTATCCCCTAAATTCTTCGAAAATCAGTGAAAATCGGGGTGAAATCCAACCACGAATTCTTTGAAAATCGTCTGGAATCTATGTGAATTCCATGGAATTTAAATTCCATGGACTTTTTAAAGTCTGTGTAAATCCACAACGAATACACCCCCCTTAATCTAAAAGGCATTTTATTAGTCACTTTAATTAGTTAATAAAATAACATTAAATAAAGCATTAATTATGTGGTCCCTACTATTTTTACATCTAATTTAACTCTCCTTAATATTCGTGTCCAAAAGCAAGGTGACTTGAATATTGGGACGGAGGGAGTACTATTTAAGATGGGTGAAGGAAATAATTGTGGTTATGTGTATGGATTGAATGGTGACAGTAAAAGAGGTTATGTTTCATTTTTTGAAATTCTCAATCGATGGTGAAAAATATACTAACTGTAATTAATTTTATTTAGAAGAGACAATTCTACCATTCCAATTAATTTTTAACCCATTTTTTAATTAATTTTTGAATTCTATATATAAAATTGCAAAAGTTGAGGCACTTAAAGTTAAAGACACTCCCTTGTGAGAGGTCTTGGATTCAATCTCATCTATGTGGGTTAGTTTTCCTATTTTTGTGTGGGTAGTGTCTTCTCTTCTTTGTGAGAGGTTTTGAGTTCAAGTTCTCACATTTATGTAGGTAGTGATTCTGTATGTGTGCGATTACTTTTCCACCTTTGTGTGATGTATAGGTCCCGCATGCGTGCAAGTTGCTTATTTGAAAATATATTAGATACCTCTTGTAATTCTTAAAAAATAAATAAATTGTCTTGAGATTATTTAAAATTGAAATGACTTGAAAAATAAATTTGCAAAACATAATTAAAATGTAAAAATTACTATTCTCTCCGCCCCATAAAAACATGCATAGTTTTCCTTTTTTGTCCATCCCATAAAAACGTGCATACTCCATTTATAGTAATAAAACTCCCTTATACATCACAATCAACGTGTGACCATTTATCCAATTACACTATATTTTATAATATTTCTTAAAACTTGAATATACACTAAAACCCATTTTTTTTCTTGATGCCAACTTGCGGTAAATTTTGAATATGCACTAAAATTATTTTTTTGTGGCTTTTGCAGATCTTCCATGCTCCATTGAAAGATTGAGACTTTTGCAGATCTTCCGTGCTCCATTGATCTGCTGAGAAAATTCATAATATTTAGCTACTTTTTATATTGTATCTCAGCTATAATTGAAATTAATAGTAAACAGCAAAAAACTAAATAAAAATAAAAGTAAAGTACCACATAAAAACATAAAAAATATACAAAAGAATTAGCATAACATGTAATGAACTCTGCATAGAGAGAGAAAGTTTGCAGGAAATTACCACAGAGAGAAAAAAAAATATGCATTGTAAAAATGTTGGCTGAAATACCATGTAATGAACCTGTATTTATAGAATTCCAACCACACTTATCAGATACAAATGGCTCCAAAATTCAAATTTAAATTTGGGCTCCAAAATGAAGAGCCAAAACTGTAGTGCTTAAGATAATACAACAGATAATATGGAACAGATTTGCACACTGGATAATTGGATGCTGCTGTTGGCGGGAAAAATGGTGCTGCTGAAAGTGTGCTTTAATAGTATTAATATATTGTTCCAAGAGTTGAAAGACACTAACTAACTATACTTAATATTCATATATATATATATATATATATATATATATATATATATATATATATAAATTTTTGCTATATTTGGGATTCGAACTCATGACCATAAATCCACCTAACAGGGTTACGAATCAACCGTAGATCTAAATGATCTAAGGGCTGAAGATGATTCTTATTCTATATCTTAATAAATGTACTTATTTTAGCCCTCTCATATATATATATATATATATATTAGGTGGATTTATGGTCATGAGTTCGAATCCCAAATATAACAAAAATTTATTTTTCACAATTCATAGCTTTACACAACGAATTCATACATGTTCTACATAAAATTTATACATTGGAAATTACTCTTATTTCTTATTTTAAGATGTGTTCTCACGGTAGCCCACCCCTATATATATATATATATATATATATATATATATATATATATATATATATAAATTAAGGTATTATGAGATTTTATTTAAATATTATAATAAAATTATATTTTTTATCTCATTTATATGATAGTTGAATTATTATTAATTTTATATATTCATTTGTAGTATAATAGTCTATTCATTTGTAATCTATAGTTTTATTATTATATAGTTTTAATTTATTTTTGTTCCAATCCTATGTTTATTAATTCATTCAACCAACACTACTAGTTTTGGCCATTTGGCGACGGGGGGGCAGCAGCATGATTTCCAGAATGAAGGCCATGAGATGGCTGGCAGTAACCCAGTTCTGGATTCCAAGAGGGTTGACGATCATGGCTCTGAGGAGAGAGCGTTATACGAGCCGGAGGCAGCGGTGTTGGTTTCGGTTGATCAGGAGCTTCATAAGACGACTGGTAGTGAGGACGAGGTGGACGAGGAAATTGAGATGGAAACGCCGGCTGGGGATCCGACTGAGATTGTTACGGCTGCTGCTGATTTGGATGAAGCTCGCAATTCTGAGCAAGCTGGAGAGTTCGTTGGTCAGCAGGCTAAAAAATTGGATGGTGATTTGGGTGAGCAAAGCAAAGACTCGCACACTACTGCTCCAGAAGATATTGATAGTCGTATCAGTCGGTTGGAGGCGCAGGTTAGCCAAGGAATGCAAATGCTTGTTGAGCAAGCACCGCCTAAGCGACGAGGACGTCCTCCAAAAGGTATGGAGCGTTCGCGCGTTACACAGAATCATGAAGATAGCATAAAAAGCCGCCTCAGAAATGCGGAGGAAATGGGTCAGAAGCCGAGGGACTTCGTCATTGATCATAGCGGAAGTGCTAGTTTGCGTGTTATGAATAATATCGCCACAGGACGTTGGTCGGACGAAATGGAGGTGGACGATTTTTTGAATGGTTTTTAAATCGCTTTTTGCTTTGTTTCCTGTTTGACGAGCTCCTTTCCGAGTCTCGTGCCTCTAGTCTGCATTACTGTGCTTTCATTGGCTTTTTTCTTTTTCTTTTTATAAAAAACCTCAATTTAATATAAAAATTCATTCAACCAACACTTGCATAAGCGCATATAGAGAATGGATCCGTAGAGAATCACAAATATTTTAAGAATAAAGAATTGATCCTGTCTATCCAATTGTGCATATCCAACGGGTTACATAGTTAAGTTATTATAGTTTTTTTAATTAACTGAAGGTTAATTATGTAATTACGGTTTTTATGCTAACCGTATATCCTTAATTAAACTCACTCACACCTCTTTGATTTCGGAAAGTCAAAGTAACCGATATAGATGATGTGATAATTTATTATTTTATTTTGAAAAAAAAAAGAAAAATAAAGCCCAAGTTATTACGTTAAAGAAATGATGAGCTCAAACTAAGGGGGTGTATTAGTTCAAGACTTTAATAGATTTCTGCAGACTTTTAAAGTTTGGGTGTATTAGTTCAAGACTTTTAAAAGTCTTTTAAAATCTGGGTGTATTAGTTCAAGACTTTTAAAAGTCTATGAAAATCTAGGTGTGTTCGTTAATCTATGGACTTTAAAGTTGGAATGACTTTCATTGATTTCGTTGAAAAAATAGGCATGAACAAATCCGAAGATAGACCACGAGAATTCACAAATCTTGCAAAATCATCGCGCTCGCTGGGTGCCAGAGCCCGCGGCCAAGAAGCCAGCGGCCGCTGGACCCAACGCTTGTTGTCAACAATTCCAGCGCTCGCTGGGGCGCCGCGGCCGCTCAGACAAGCCAGTGGTCGCTGGGCCCTAGCGGGCGCTGGGCCCAGCGAATTGTTTATAAATAGTAGCAGCCCGTCAATGTATTTCATCACACAAAATTTGAAGCCTACTCGAAAAACAACACAACTTTAGGGTTTTGCATTGGCTATTAGCAAGGTATTATCTCATAAATCTTGTATCTTTATATTATTTTCTTATTCAAATTTTCTATTGCATAAATCTTATATCTTTGTAATTTGTTAGCAGCTATATTCTATTTTTCTATTGCATGTGAGTTGATTCCAATTATTGTTATTTTTATTTATACTTTCTTTTATTCATTGTTATAGTATTATATACGTATATATATATTGTGTCTAGTAATATTATCATGGGAGATTCTCAGCAACAACACACGAAAAAGAGGGCAGTCTATGAACCATGGAGATTCGCATTTTGCTACTAGTCGGAACTTCAATAAAATCTTGAGAGCATTGAACACCATAGCACCGGACATGATGGTTAAGCCGACTACAGCAATACCCGCTAAAATTCGGGAAAGTACAAAATTTAATCCTTTCTTTAATGTATGGATTATTTCGATATTATATTGTTGCTCTTGTAGTGTATCAAATTTTTATGCTTTATTTGTATAACATATTCACTTTATTTTAGGATTGTATCGGAGCTATAGATGGAACTCATATCCCGGCCATGGTCACAGGCAGAGACGTAAACAGTTATCATAACCGTCATGGGGTGCAATCGCAAAATGTTTTGGCAGCTTGCAACTTCGATTTGCAGTTCATCTATGTGCTTAGTGGATGGGAAGGCTCGGCCCATGATTTAAAACTTTTAAGTGACGCATTATCGAGACCTAATGGACTTCATGTGCCTCAAGGTAAATATTTCCTAGTGGATTGTGGATTTGCTAATCGCCGTCAGTTTTTGGCTCCGTTACGTGGTGTTCGATATCATCTCAAAGATTTCGGTGGTCAAGGTCGTCACCCCAGAAATGCAGATGAGTTGTTAAATCTTCGACATGCATCATTGCGAAACGTGATTGAACGAATTTTTGGTATCTTCAAATCACGATTAACAATTTTCAAAATGGCTCCTCCGTTTTCATTTCAAACACAACCAGAGTTAGTATTGGCTTGTGCTGAATTACATAACTTTCTTCGAAATGAGTGTCGCACTGGTGAATTTCCAGTCGAAGATGAAGAAGAGAATGCTGCACCAGATGTTGAGAACGATGCAGACTATATCTTTCTCAAAACCAACTGTCTCAGAGGAATGAAGCTAATGCATGGAGAGCAAGTATTGCTAATGCTATGTGGGAAAATAGGCCAATGTATGGAAACGATGGAAACGAAGATGATGAGACCGAAGATAATGTTTAGGGAGGTGTTTTGATGGATTGTTATCCAAATGTCGTTGAATTATAATTTTTTTTATATGGATGTTGGATTATTTTTTTAATGGATGTTGATGAATTATAATTTTTGTATGGATGTTTATGATGTAGTTTGAACGAAAAATATGATGTTTGATCTAAAAATATGATGAATTATTTTTGTATGGAGTTTTGACCGAAGAAAATATGATGAGTTATAAATATGATTAATCGGAAAATAGGAAATTGCTAAACCTTCTGAACTAGCGACCGCTGGGACTCAGCGATCGCAGGGTCCTAGCAGTTCAGAAGGTTTAACAATTTCCAGTGTTTTTTCATTTCGATTTCTACACATCTCCTCAATCCTATATCATCTATCGCAATAATATATTATCAATACAATGAACTCCAAACAATGAATTCAGAAAACAAATAACATATTCCATCATAACACAAATTCATAGTCGAAATCCAAATTCAAATACAAACCCAAATTAAAAAAACACAATCGTCCAAATAAAACAATCCAAACATTCATCCAAATTTAAAATTTAAAAAGATCACCCACGAGGTCTCCACGCCTCCCACTGACGCTGTAACTCGGCCATCTGCTGGTCTTGTGCATCAAATCGATCATTCATGTCTTGCCTCAATGATCAAATTGAAACGTCGAAATGATTACGGAATGAAGTCAAATCATTATGAAATCGCTGATAGTAATCTCCCGACATTTAACCACCAGCTTGTTGATCTTCATTCCCCCCTTCTTCTTCCTCTTGATCATCATCTTCGTTATCCTCTTCTTCATTGCCACCAGTAGCAGATGATGTGCCGGTCCCAAAATCACCAAAAGTGGGAGGACGACAGCCAGCTGCAATCTCGGAGTGAACGAACGACCTAACACATTGCCTTTTTGCATGTGAATCGATCAGAAATCAACCGAGCTCCTTTTAGCTCACTAAAATCAATGAATTCAGGCCCGATTTCCTCATGACCATCCTGAGTGCCCTCGGTGTTAGTTAGAACTCCAAATGCATATGCCAAACCAGTGACAATGGGACAAAAAGAAGCATGGGCAGAAGACCGTTTCTGCATCGTTTCTGCATCTGAGTCATAGCCGACCAAATAAACTGTGAAATGCAAACTTTTGTGCCATTTAAGGCACAAGACAACAGATACACTTCATTTGCATTCACTTTATTTGCCTGCTCCTTTCCAGACACGTGATATGTAAGAAATTTGTGCACTATGACCAATGTCGGATCTTTAATGAATCCATTCGGCATACCAGATGAATTTCAATTATCAAACCCCGTCAATTCAGTCCAAACTTGATTAGCATTGAATGACCGAGGTCTCTCAGATACCCCACTAGAGGAAAATCCAAAAATAGATTTCATTCTTGTCAAACTAACTTGATACTCCCTCCCATTCATCATAACTGTAATCATCTTCTTATCACCACGCACAGACATAGTAGTCAAGAATTCATAACACAGAGGATCATATCCAGAAAATTTAATATTCCTAGCAAAAGTATCCATTCCCAAATTCTTCAACAATCTCATTACTCTACCCTCAAGTCGAAGATCCTTAATCAAATCCAAATCTAAATAATGAGGAGTAGTAATCTCTGATTCGTTAAATTTTTTAAATACTGTGCCCTCGCATTCAGAAATCAATTGAAAGGGACACATGTACCTTTCCGAGAGATCTTTCTTCTCCTCATGCTCCGAATCTTCCTGCTCCGAATATTCCTCTTCCACATCTTCGTCTCTCCTGATGTTGGCGTTTTTTGTTCGAACCATATTGTATGTCAGCGATCGTTGGATGTGAGTGACAGCGGTAGAGACATGGGTTGGCAGCGTTCGCACGGTGGAGATGGGAGGCAGCGGTCGCTGGGCTGGGTGGGAAGATGAGGTGTTTGCAGCGCTTGGAGTTGGAGGAAGTAAGAAAATTAGGGCTTCAACGCGTTCTGACCCCTATTTATATCAAGAAGCCAACGGTCGCTGGGTATTGAAATTTCAAGTATCCAGCGGTCGCTGGGCTTCAGCGAGCGCTGGGCCTCAAGCACTCGCGTGAACTCAGTGCTCGCGGGGCCTGCAGCGCTCGTGAGGTCTCCACGCCCGCTGGCTTTGTGGATTTGAACTCCGAGAAAATCACGACAAATTCTTGCTAATTCATTAAAAATCCGACCAAGAATTCATTTAAAATCACGAAAAATCCGTGAGAATTCTATAAACTTTTAAAATTCATGGACTTTTAAAATCTACATAAGTATACACCCCCTAAATTTGAAATTAGCGGCCAAAAAAATAAGGGAAGAAACCCAAAATCGTTTGCCCTAATTATTCTACTTCTTCCGCAGCAGCAGCGCAGCGAAGCGAAGCGAACAATTCCAACTACGATACGATGTCAGAGGATTCTACGACGAGGTACCGTATAGGTTACGCTCTGGCGCCAAAGAAAGTTCAGAGTTTCATCCAACCATCGCTCCTCAATCTAGCCAAAGAGAGAGGAATCGATCTATTTCCTGTCCAAATCACCAAACCCTTGATCGATCAATTCCCCTTAAATTGTATCATCCACAAATTATCCGACCCGGAATGGCGGAATCAGCTCGAGCAGCTCCTCGTGCAGAAGCCAAACGTCGTCGTAATCGACCGGCCGGAGGCAATCGAGCGCCTCCACAATCGGGTCTCCATGCTGCAGGCTGTGAACCAGCTGGAAATTGCAAGCGGGTTTTCGGTTGGGGTTCCGAAGCAGGTGTCTGTGGAAAATCCCCAATCGCTGATTGAATGCGTTGCGTCGAGTGGTTTAAGTTTTCCGGTGATTGCGAAGCCGCTGGTGGCGAACGGGACCGCGGGCTCTCATCAAATGTCGTTGGTTTTCAATGAGGAGGGCTTGCGAGGGCTGAAATTGAGCCAGCCGTTTGTGTTGCAGGAGTTTGTGAATCATGGAGCGGTCATTTTCAAAGTTTATGTGGCGGGTCAGCACATTCAGTGTGTGAAGAGAAGGTCGTTGCCGGATATCTCGGAGGAGAAGTTGGGTGTTTTGGAGAATTCGGTGTCGTTTTCACAGATTTCGAATGTGACTGCTCAAGATCAGAGTGGTGACGGCGTGGAGAAGCTGATGGAGGCGGCTGAGCTGCCCCCATCTAGTTTTGTGACAAAAGTAGCTAGTCAGTTAAGGGAAACTTTGAAACTGAACCTTTTCAATTTTGATATGATAAGGGACAGTAGTGTTGGAGGCCGGTATCTAGTTATTGATATAAATTACTTTCCAGGGTATGCCAAGATGCCGTGTTACGAGACGATTTTAACTGATTTTTTCCTCGACATTGTGCAGAAGAAGCCAAATGCGGTTTCTGAGGATTGTTAGTGAGTATAACCGAGTAGTTCTATGGCTCCAAGCTGATATTCTGGCCTATCATGGTGATAAACAACGACCATTGGGTTCATCTTGGTTGATGAAATGCTGAGATTGTGTGGAAATTCTCAGGATAGGAGGTGAGTGATGAGATTGAACTTGAGCAAGACTTGCGTGGACAATCGGCAGCAGGAACCTAATTATGTGCTTTTAATCTTTGTTTGTTTTACTGTTTTGGAATTCAAGACTGCAATAAAAGCAACTCATTTCACGCTTGCACAAGGCTAATTGTCAGAATTGTTGGCAACAAATGATTTGGATTTCCAACACCCTTGCACCTGTTCTGTTATATATATATACAGATTTTTGTGTCGAATGCTAACTCTGTTGCTTCCATTTTGTTTCATCCTGTGCATTGTTAGACTATTCATTCTCAATGATTGTCAGTTCTAATCGCAGATTGTTTGGAATGGTGTCATTTATTGTTTTTAATGTTCTATTTAGTAATAAGGCTGGATTTCTGCCTAGACTTGTTCTTAATCTGAGAGGAATGTTTTTATTAATCATATTCCAATGACGGGGTCCAGTTTGTCGTTGTAGATTCATTAGCAATGTAAGAGGGAACAGGAGTTGTAAGAATAGTTAACCAAGCAATTGAAGCTCCTGAGCTAATTTTTGGACCTCTGTTATGATTTACAAAGACAATTTGCTTCTGCCTAGCCATGATATTGTGACCTTTAAGGTTACGGTAGAAGAAGTTAGCAATTACAGCAAAGTTTATCACTATCTGGTTGGTATGGCTGGCGTTAGTTCGGGTTGATTTAGAGAGATTCTACAACCTCTAATAGTTGTTTGATGACCTATAAGAGGAATGCTGGTTTGATGCCTAATATTTGCAGGAGATTTTGAAGTGATTTGCTAAGAATACACAGATCAGTTGAAAATTGGTTTCCTGTATCATATTTTCCTATTTAGTAGATGGCAAAAAGCATTGCTACTCTACAGCGAGAGTATACAGTAACTGTTCAATGCTTGTGGTTTTGCATTGGAGCCGTAATTTCCATGTCTGCAATTACATAGATACTGAAAAAACTGCCGCTAATAGTTATGCCAATGTCTCACCTCCAAGTAGAGAGCTTTTCTTGATAAAAGTAAAAGTCTCATTAAAGTGTTGATGAGAAAATCAATGGTAGTTTTACATAGTAGGTGATGGTAAAGATACTCATTTATGGTAAAGATATTCATTTATGCCAAACCTTGCTATGGAGGTTCCTTGTATTATAACTGATGCCATACTGGTTCTAGGGGAAGTCTGGTGTGCACAGGGTTAATGAAGTTTTGCATATGTAGATTGATACTTGATCTTGGCTATCAAGAAATTTAATAATTTTCCTTTTTTTTTGTTTTTTTACTTTCGATTAAGTGAAAAGTTTGTTCTGAGTGCAAGTATCATGTATACTCTTCTTCTTATATGTTCTAAAGGTTGATGAGATAGGTGCAGTTTATCAAAATATTGGTAAAGGTAGGTGGTTTAGTTTGTTTATGAGATCATCGCTTGTTACACAGGGTTAGCTGCTTACTTGGGACATTGTGAAATCTTATACTCCAATTGCTTTTGTATCAGGTAAGAACCTACGCTTATATCACATATTGTTATTTTCGGATATCTATGGAAGGAACAGGCATTTGAAATTATGGATTCTTGTGTTGACTATCCTTATCTCTGTTATGTTATTTCTAGCCAAATTAGAATAATAGTTTATATCAAGATTGTATATCTGTTAAAAAGTTTCTCTTTATGTATCTATGTGATTTCTACCCTACCTAACTATTTAGATATTGCTTGCATATTGACTTCTTTAGCAGATTAAAGCTCACGTAAGTCATAACCTAATACTCTTATCCAATCCTAAAATACTATTCTTAACTAGGTAGATTTTACCCAGACCAAGACCCATGAATGCCTGGATTGTGACACTCCACATAAGGTGATTTGACATTTTAGTTCTACCCTTTTTTTATGAACAATTTCCTTTTACCTAATAGTAGGACTTCTTCGTGTTACTTCTCATAGAAGCTGTTACGGTGAGCCAAAAATCAGAACGAACCAGGCGAGAAAAATTCAAAATCAGGGAGAGACTGATTATCGTACAACATAAACCAGCCTGAATAATTTCTGTTTACATAGGCTCTGTGGCAGTCATGTGTCCTACTGTGAGTTTGGAAATGGATTATTACATGATAAGAAAGTAGAACTTATTTCGCACTTATACATGGAAAAAATGGGGGAAAAACTTGTGGACAACATGAATCACACTGCTGATGATCATACAGGCTGGGGAGTCTATATACCACCGCAAAGAAATTAGTAGTACATGAAATCTGGAAATTTTCTCAATGCTAAATGTTAAAGTATATTCCTTGAGATGTGATTTATCTCTTGACACCATCTGTTAGCAGCCTCTGTCCAGATACGAGATTGATCATGGCGACAGTCTGGCTTGACTGCAATCAACAAAGCGCTGTTAGTAATATTTGAGTAAAAAGGAGAACATTTTTTACAATGGAAGCATGATTTTACTTACTCAAGGACTTGTTTCCAGTAGTAGTTGCTTGCTTCATCATCCATTAGAATATCTTCTAAGGCTTCAGAAGTAGTTGGAGGGTTGGAAAATTCAGCCAGGCTGATGAAATTGTCAGGTTCTTGATCTGTGCTTAAACACACCGGAGATGCTGAGATGAGATCAGGTACTTCATAATCTGTGTACATGTTAGATGATTCCCCAAATTTGTTGCTATTTATATCCATCACATTGTTGGTTTCCATTGTGTTCTGGAAGACAGGTCGAAGTGCATCTTTGAAGCTCGGTTGGCATGTCAGAGCGTCAAACTCAGGTTTCTGAGTGAATCTTTCCAACTGCAATCCCATCATATGGGAATCCCATGGAGGTCTGTTTGTGACTTGAGCTGATCCCAGGCTAGGACTAAAAGTTTCCATCGCGACAGGAGGCAAAACTGAAGTAGTACCAGTGTTCAACAACTGTAAAATGTTACCTACCAGTAGAACTTTTGCGAGACGAGCAGCATCCTCTTGAGATCTCACAATACCTTCCCAGGTAAGATTTCTTGAACTATTATAGCTGAGAAGCTGAGGTAATACAGGTAACAAGGTATCAAGATGAGTTCTTGGCATATGAGTATCGGGGTCTATCCCATTCCGAAGCAGCTTTTTCTTCAGACGAGTATTCCAGAAGTTCTTGATCTCGTTATCGGTTCTCCCTGGCAGGTAACTAGCTATGACCGACCACCTGGAAAACATAAAATGGGTAATAATCATCAAATGCATCAAAGGCTACAAGTTACATATTGAGGTTAGTTCATTACTTGTTGCCTAGCTCTGCATGAAGATCGATAATGACCCTTTCTTCCTCGTCAGTAAAGGCTCCTCTCTTGATATCGGGGCGGAGATAATTTGTCCAACGCAGGCGGCAGCTCTTCCCGCACCTATTGAGCCCCGCAAGCTTTGGCAGCTCTTTCCAGCTGCCATGGCCGTGTTTCTGAATGCAGTCAACGAGCATCCGGTCTTCTTCAGGTGTCCACGGCCCTTTCTTTAAGCCATTTTCTTCTGTCGTCATTTCCATCGTGTTGTGTGTGTGTCTTGAGCAATTTTAGATGAACATGAGTCAGTTTTGTGTGAAATGTGTGTGTTTATAGCATGGTTTTTATAGTGTGGGAGTGTTTGAAAATTTGGACAGTGGCGTGCTGTGGAGAGTCATTGACTCTTGTTTCTTTGCTTTCTTTCTCTCTTTTTCTTCCTTCCTTCTCTAGGTATCGAAATATCGAGCTGGGCTATATTTATTTGTTGTGCTGCAAAATTATGTATAAACACTTAGTTAGAATAATTGAGACAAAATTTTTTAGTCCATTTCAAAAAATTGTCCAAATAAGGAATCAAACCCAAGTGTAGTAAAAAAAAGAAGTTCTTCAAGTATAGATCTCGAGTTATTATATTTGTTTTGATTTTCGATCATATCGATAAACCTACAATTTGCACACAAATCATTTTTCCCTCCCATTTTGGGTACATTTGTGATTCTATTTTTGCTAATTACGTATACGATTTGTTCATCAGATCAATTTTGAATTACTTAAGTGGTTAATACTAAATACCAAACCCCACCAACCGGCAACGTAAGAATAGGGAAAAAATGAAATGCACTCAACTTTGAATGCAATTTCTAAGTCGGAAATTGCATGGGTCCTAAAAATCTTCCCCTCCAATTAAATAAAGTTACGACCGAAGCAAAATCTGCTTTGAAAAATTTCAAGTCTTATTTGTTTAGAATAAATTTGCATACTGTTTTTTTTTTCCTTATCCAAAATGTACATTGTTTTTCATTTTTAATTCTTGCTGCCGAGGCGGCATTTGAAAGCATTGTTGGTCTATTGATTTTTTCTTCTTCTTTAAGACGAGTGTTTCAATTTCATTTTATGTTTTTTTTTGAAACGGAAATTAATTTATTAATAAGCCAAATCCTCTGTTACAATTTCCTTGAGCCAAACAGAAAAGTCACCGGTCCGACAAATTGGCAGTAAAAGGTTTCTAACAAATTGTGCTACTATATGAACAACTCTATTAGCTGATTGATACATGTGAAAAACATAAAGGAAAAATTCTCTCTCACAACTTGAAGAATCTCACACACATCATCAAGGGAGGAACTTACTATTCCCTACGTCCCACTAAAAGTGACATGTATTTCATAAATAAAAAATTTAATTCTTAAAAAAGTGTAGGCACTATCATTTTTAACCAATTTACATATTCTTTAATTCCCGCGCTGATAAATTTTAAGTCACTTGTAATGGGACAAAGGGAGTATTATCTTCCGTGTTGACCATCACCCTCGCTGCGTCGCTAACATGGAATCGGTGTAAATCTCAATGGGTTCCAATTGATGATGCTAATGTTTAGTGTGATTTCATAAAAGACAACCATAATCTCAGCCACCATCACATTAGAGAAAGGTCGTGTTCTTCTTGACGCTGCCACCCGAATCCAGCCATCATGGTCACTGATTATGATTCCAACTCCGAACACACCTTCATGCTCGTTGTGAAGCGCATCAACATCCACAAGCAGCAGATACAATTCCTCTCCGACACCAAACTCAACTCATTGCATCCATCCTTGCAGATGGATGTCCAAACTTGCCAAAGCATGATTGATCAAACTTCTTATTAATCGCATGCGCAATGCACTCCTCTTTCAACCAACATTCCCCGCTGGTCGACAGGTAATTTTTGGAGGTGCATTGCAGTGGTTATAGGAAGCTTCTGGAAGTAGGGAGTGAGGCAAACTAACCACGACTTGGAGGTCTATAAAAGTAGCAAGAAGCCTCTCTCATTCTGACGTTTTGGGAGTGCATTTTTACCGACCTAACATTCACTCACAACCAACTCGTCATTTTGTCTTGCTGCAAACATGACACCAGTTCTTCAAGTCTTGCTTTGATGGAGGAGTCTTAGGCAACCAATCTGTAAAGGCTTACTTTGTATTGACGGGAGATCAAGGGCAAGGATTGAAGATCGAGAACATTGGAGCGTAGCAAACTGTCTTTGTCCGAGTAACGTTTGTTATTCGACTGTGTAGTGGGCAAAATTCGTCAACTTGGCTCAAGCCCAATTAACATTTCAGGCTGGAACAAAAGCTAAACAGCCCGGTCAATCCAGCTCGACAAACTTCGAACCAACTTGGATCAGTAATGGGGCTGACCCAATTACTTAAGAAAACTTGTTTGCCCAGCCTGATAAGTCAAGTTATACTTATCTCGAGATCAACCTGGACCGACCCAGGATGACTATCCCACTTCAAATCCAACTTGTCTCAACAGTCCGGTTGAATAATTCACACTTAGTCCAAACCCATCAAGTTAGTTCGCCAACCTGGCATAACCCTAAAAAGTCAAATTGGCCCAACAGATTGGTCCATCTAGCCCGGAAAGCTATAGACCTACTAGAGTCCACAACCAAGCTGGATATATTGCATGCGGCCCAATGGTTATTGACAACTTAGAAAGACAAAGTTACAAGGCCCAACCGTCAAACCCTAAAACACGTTTCCCACCAAGCTGACACGATCAGACGGGTAAATCTTTGTGATCCCGTCCAAATCGCACCAACCCGAGAGATAAGGGCCTTGACGAGGCCAAACTGTAGAAACCCTAACGGCTGGATGTCCACTATATAAACAGCCCGACTAGGTCATCAAACGGACACACGAAATTCTACTTGCTCTCTACTCTTTGAACTCTCTACTCCGCCACTACGCTAATCGTTCTTCCAAACCGAAAATAGCCAGCTTGGCCTACCGCCGCCTCACATATTTCATTATCACAACACACTGTCACGTTTCCACCCTCCGACACCGCTTACAGCCTGGAATAACCACGCATTCCAGCCTGTCTTTCTCCCTTAGTCCATTCTATTTTTCATTCTATCTTGCTATTCCGTTACTGACTTGAGCGTCGGAGGCTCTAAGGTCGATACCCCCTCCCGGTGCTCAACCTAGGGCTCTTACGCGTTCTTGTGTTGACAGGTTGCTAGTGCCCAATCTATCCGGACGTGCAGACGTCAACTTCAATTGTAGATTTTAGCCTCTACAAGCTGTTTTGGTTTTCTATGTTGATTCAACATTTTAGTACAAAGAATTGATAGGTAGATTTATCTTAGATAACTAATCTATAAAGATAGATTACCAGAGAGATCTAAATCTGTACTGTATATTGTTGATTATCATAGTGAATTTAGCCTTGAGGCACTCACGTGTTATATGTATATAATCCATGAAAAAATATTCTTGTGTGTTCTTTAATTTTCGCTGCATGTTAGCTTGAATGTTATCAATATTCCTGCTAACATTACTCTTACGAATTACACAGTATTACTTGTGGTAATTTGGGGGCACTAAACTCTTTCATTAACGCAATTCTACCAATTAATCTAACTCATAAATAATGATATTTTAATATTTTTACATAATTTAAAAATTATTATTAAATTACGATATTATTAATTTAATCTAACTCATAAATAATGATATTTTAATATTTTTACATAATTTAAATTAATACTTTTACATATTTATATAATATATAAAAGAGGAGTTTTTTCCCTCCATTTTTCTCTCTCCTCTCCCACCAATTTTTCACTATTATTTTACTCTTTTCTCCTACTAATTTTCTCTCTTTCTCTCTCCTTTTTTTTTTCAAAAAATAGTTTGACTATTGAAAAAAAAATTCAAGCTTAAATTTAAGTTCGTGACAAGATCTTTAATATGGTATAAAAATCATCAAAAGTAAATTTAAACAAATAAGTTGTGAAAAAAATTTAAATTTAAAATATTTTATTTTCTCTATCTTCATTATTTTTTATAACTTTTTATTTATGCCTATGTATGAAAATATTTATTTATTTATTAAAACATATTTTATATTTATTTATATTTTGATTATATTTAATATTTATATTTATTTATTTAAAGATGCCGTTTAATTTTGATATTCGATGATTCATTGTGCATCGCACGAATTGATGTTCTAGTTTTTACATCATTTAAAAATTATACTTCCTCCGTCCCATGAAGCAAGACCTAGTTTTTTTCGGCACGAGAATTAAGAAATTACGGGAATTAAGAAATTGATATTTTGTGTGTTAAGTGTGGTAGGTGAAAAAGTGAATAAAGGGTATTTTTTTGCCATTTTTAGAAATTAGTCTTGCTTTGTGGGACAGACCAAAAAGGAAACTTGATCTTGCTTCATGGAACGGAGGGAGTATTTGAGACGTATTGGTCGTGCATTGCATGGGGAGGAGTACTAATTATAATTAATCGTGACAAAATTGACTGAACACCATTTGTTTAGTTGGAAAGAGTAGCTGTAAAATTAGACTATAAATTCTCTCTTTACACGGAAAATTTTCATTAGATTCGGCACTCTCATTTACTTTTTCAGAGATTAGTTGAATATTCAATATTATATTTCAAACATAGACAATTTTATTATATTTGTAAAGAATTTTAGATGTAAAACAATTCTTATGTTACACCAAAATAAATAACTATATACATACATAGATATACAGTAAGTAACCTGGATGCAACTTTGGTATACTGGTTTCATTGGTATGTAACGATCCATTAAGCATAAACGCGAGTGTGATTGAATCAAAGAATAAAAACAAATGTTACAACACAAGATCGGCTGCCAATTTCAAACTTCCAAATACAAGAAATAAATCTGAAACTTACCATTTTCTAGCATGCATAAAACATAGAGTTTGGACTGCAAAAACTATGAAGAGAAGCCATACACATACTCATCAGGATTCAACTAAATACACCGTATAACACACCCACTCCAAAAGCAACCAACATGTAGCCGAGACTTCTAACAATACAACATTGCTTATAAGTTATTATGTCGACAAAGGAATGTGAGACGAGTTTCTAAATACCCGAGGGCGTTGGATTTAGTCGAACTGGCACCTAGAGCCCTCATTGGTGAGGATTCTTTTGGTCTGCACTGTCGGAAGAAGGTAGCTCGATTCTTTATACTTGGGCCACTTGGAGATCTTCCTTTCGTCGTTTTTCCACAGCTTTGCAGCCATTGATTTGAACCCACTCCTTGCATAAGTGACAAATATTGTGACAAGTTCTCTGCAAGATGCAAGGCAGAGTTACATGCAATACGTATAGCTTTAAGCGTGCAAATTAGGATTACTAGGTTAGGAAATGGTATATACCATCGAAGAAACTTAAGTAAACAAGAACTGACTTAGATTAAAGATAACATTTACATGAAGGAAAATGCTTTTGCCGAATAAGTCTGCCATGGTAGGGTCAGGTAGAAAAATTCAGGCCTCGTAGAATACTTCAAATTTCCATTTTCTTGCTTTTTTTCTTTCATAACTACATTTACAAAGGTTGTCAGCATTTTCACTACAAACTTATGTTATTTATCTGTTTCAATAGAAATGAAGATCTCACTTTTCTAGCACTCAGACGACAAACAGAAACTAAATATAGCTACGAGATTATGAACTCAATCAAGTTGCTGTGAGGCACGATTCCTTTTCTTTAACCACTGATAGCTTAGGAAGGTTGTTGACACCTTCTCCAAAACTCACATTTTACTACGAAGCCTAAGTCGCTGATTAACATAGTAACATACTCTATTTCTTTATTACCACCGTTGTAGTAAACAGATGATGAACTGAAAATAAGAAGCATGAATATAAGAACAATGGGTGCTTGAAGCAAATTATGCAAATTAGTGTTAGAGATGGAGTATTGGAGTGTTTCACTTACAGAGGTGAGCAGGGAGATCGGCCACCATTCACGTAGTATACAAACAGATAGGAATCATAATGCTGCCCATTGATGTAATAAAAATTGTACAGCCGCCGTACACACTGAAACGACATTTTCTTGTACAAATGTATGGCTGGGTTATTGTATGAGATCACGTGTAGATAAACAGCACGGCAACTTGAAAGACTCGAGGCATACTTTATGACCTCATGGATTAATGAACTGGCTGAAAATCCAATATCATAGGTTCAGCAAAAGAAGCCTACGAGGCCCTACATATTAGTTAAGAAAACAGGGAAAAACAACAAATTACCAATTCCCAAATTCCTGTACGAATCGACAACTCCCAATGTTAGGATGTATACTAACGTTTGGTCTGTTCTTGATGCCTCAAAGCTCAGTAAATCTTCTATCTGGAAGAAAAGTCAAAGCTCGATTGAAATAGGGGAACACCTTATCCGAGCAAAACAAATTATACTTCTATTAGAAGTGAAGTTTTCAAAGAGAAATTAATTCTCTTAGACAGCATTGTTTTAATTATGAAATCTATCTTAACTTTTATCCATTTTATCGATTCTATCACAACCTTAAAACTTATCAAATCTCTCCCAATCTTTTCAGTTTATATCAATTTTATCATCAGAGCTCATAACCGGCGATTGAATCGCGACATGGCGTACCGGAGGGTGACGTGTTATTTAGCCAAAAAATAGGGTGTACACTTGACAAAATAATACGATTCGGTCACTGTAGAAGAGCTCTTATGATAAACTTGATACAAATTGAAAAGAGCTAAATAGATTTCATAAGTTTTAAGGTTGGGATGGATTTCATAATTAACTCTAAAAATAAAGAAAAGGGATCAATGCAGTAGAAAACCAAAATTTTCATACTAAAGTGTACAACTAAGAATTTAATCTAATGACAATCGACTCCAGCAAGGCTCACCTCACTATCTTTGGCTGGAATAATTCTTACAGTAACAAATCCGATAAGTTCGTCACTCAGTTCATCGGGCCGACTTTGATCAACAGCTCCCCAGGACACGATTTCATGGCCAGTGACAACATTGTGAAAAAACTCGGATTCATACCTGGAGGGACCATCAGATGGTTTTCAGACAAGAAGAAAAAAATCCGTCCGGACCATTTTTCTAGCAACCAGAAATCATGCTGACCGACCTTATGGGAAACAGTTCGCCATGAGTTCTCTCAAGAATCGCCAAGTCAGATGGCTGTATCGGCCTATAAGCTATAGCTGGACGACGGTGAACTTTGATGCTTACCATTGAAGGATATGACGTCAATCCCCAGAAAAGATTTTATGTATGCGGAGACTCCACGAGCCAACGATCTCTTCCATTTATGCAACATTAATTACATCAGCCATGCAGCCTTGAGAATCCTACCAAAGACGTTCAGTCATTAACTTAGTCACAATGATATGCATGAAGCGAAAGGAAGACAGGAGTGAATTAAGCATAATATAAATTAGTGGAAATTATGCAAAATGCTGACTTGAAATGTACAAGTTTATACCCATGTTTCTGTAAAAAAGTTTTATCCCCATATTGATTTGCAACATCATAAATTGCCCCTCAGGCAATCTTTTAACATAAAAAAACACATTCTCTCTATCTCTTCATGCGAAAAAAACACCAACGGTTATCTCTTTCGTGCGCACACACACACCCATAGATCTCTCCTGTGCTCATCCACACACCATGCTGTTTCAGCCACTCGAAGAAAAAAATCATGGTTTTGATAATAAAATCTTCCGGCCAAGGAATTCTAGAATCATAGGATTAGGGTGTTGTTGTGGAAACCTATGAGATACATTTAATATGCTTGTTGAATCAATGTGGCCAAAAAATTGTGGCAGGGCAGCCCGAGCCACAACATACGTGCCAAACTTTCATAAGTATTAAATTAGCTGCGTAGGAAGCATGCCGCAACCAACCAGACTCAGTGCTACAATAAATAAAAAATAAAGAATCGTATCAAAGCCCAAAAAGATTTTTCAACAGAGAAATTCCTCCAAATTCAACCAATTCAAGGTATACTCATCCAAGAAAGCTTGTTCAAACTCATCAACGACAAATGGAATATTATGATAACAAGCATCAAACACGAAATAAGCCAATTATTCTACAAGAAACTGAAGGCGGACCAGTTGAGCAGCTCTCCACAAATAATAGCATAAGAAATTTACACAAAATAGTAAAAAATAAATTACAACTTAGAACTACCATATCAGCAAACGCTCTTCAGAATTGCGTATCAAATCCGCCAATACAAGAACAATTTGAGAGTAAAACAGATGATCGAAAGTGTAAGATTCAACAGAAATCAAAGTTCCAACCTTTAATCGGGGCCACATAGATGGAAGAAACAGAAGCGGAAACGGGACCTAAAAAGGAACGATTATTCGAGTTCCCTTGGCTGATACGAAATAAGACTCCGATTGCAAAAAGGGAATAAATCCCTCTTTCCTTCGTCTTTCGTTTTCGAACCTTCTTCTGCGTAATCAAGACTCGCCTTTACGTATTATTCTCGAGAATTTAGTTTTTTCGTTTGTCCAGAATTTGAGTGAATAGTCAACCAACTTATATGAGTGCAGATCAGGTGAGGGATCTTTTTCAATCATCTTTATTTCATTTGGGCTTTAATGGATTAATAGTAAATTTTACACATTTTCAAAGATAATAAAAAATAATTACACAAATTAAAATATAAAAATAATACTCATCTTTTGTAAATTTTAATATTTATAATTTTATGGGCGTTTATTTTACATGATTGATAAGATGCATGAATAAGTATTTTTATCCTTAAAAATATGATTTCTTTAGTCTCGTATTTTTAATGAGATAAAAATCAATCAAAATTACCTTTAATTGTATAAATAATCAATGAACTTGGTATATCCCAAAATTTCAAACCATCAAAGTAAATAAATGATTAATTTTATTATTTTTACATGTTAAAGATTAATCCTTCAAATAAACGTCCTCTTAATGAAATCATAAATAAAAATTAAAAACACCCCTTCCCAATTTCAGAAACTGTCCCCCGCGGCGCCTCGCCACATCGCGTCGCACCTCCGCCTCACCCAGGGACGGAGCCGGGGGGCTAGGGCCCCCTTCCAAATTTTGAGTTTTTTTTTTTAATTTTTAAAAATATATAGATATATGTTTATACCTATTATAAAATAATTTTATTTTATAAAAGAGTATTTGGTTATTATATTCTCTCATATATACTTAATTTAAGGATAATTCTGTTATTTAAAACTATATAATCTATGAAATATTGTTTATTATTATTACTATTATACTTGTCTTTTAATAAAAAATGTCTAATATGTATGAAATGCTGAAAAAAATTATAATGTATTGAAACTAATTTGTAATATATAGAAAATATATAATCTATGAACATGTTGTTTGTTATTATTATTATTATGCTTGCCTTTTAATAAAAAATATCTTAAATATACGGAATGTCCAAAAAAAGTTTTGTGATATATTAAAACTATATAATCTATGAAAATATTGTTCGTTATTATTAGTATTATGCTCGTATTTTAATAAAAAAAATACCTTAAATATACAGAATGCCCAAAAAAAAAATTCTCGGGGGCAAACCCCCGTACAATTTCAGCCCCCCAAACTTAATTCTTGGCTCCGTCCCTGGCCTCACCTCACCATGTTGTGTCGCACTTCCGCCTCGCATCACCTCGTCGCGCCTCCACATTTCCGCCTCTCTCTCCCACTCTTTAGATCTGCTGCTCGATACTCAATGCTAGCTAGCATTTATACTGGTGTTGGTGGATCTGTGAATTTGTGGTGACAATGACGGTTGATCAATGAATTGGTGGTGTTTTGTCTTTTTGCCCCAATAATAATTGCATAATTGTTCAATTAGCGTTAAATATTAATTAATCATTTAGCTTAATTCTTTTGTTACAAGTCGAGCTCGGATTTTATTTATAGAATATTTTATGGCTTGTCGATTTAATTAGGCCTGACCTAGTTTTCAAAAATCAAATTAATTAATTATTTAAGAAATTAATTGATGAGTTCAAAAATAATTCTAATAGTATAAAATAGATAAAAGCATAAAACGACACCAAAATATACGTGGTTTGATCATAAATGATCTACATCCACAGAGGTTACCCGAGTTTTCACTATATCCCGTGTAGAAAGTACATTTTACATGGTGAGAGTGAAAGAGAATCCATTATCCAACAATGGAGGCCCTATTTATAAGCATTAAAGTATAGCATTTGAGCCTATTTGACCCCCAAAGCCCATTAGCCCAAACCCCTTTATATTAATTTGCATCCTGGAATCGGGTATCAGAGCTGGGAAATCAGGCTATTAGAGCGAGCACGTGACATAGCTGAAATGCGGAGCTGAGCTTTGCCAAACTGAGACCCAAGTCAGCGCTGCACCAAATATCAGAAATAACCATAACAGTAATAATAATAACAAGAATAAATAGAAATATTCCTGCCTCGTTGTGCACAACGCAGATGCATATTTTACTACTCATCATTAATTATTTTAATAAATATACTATTTTGACTTAAATTCATCATGTTATTTGTGAGTGATAAGACAAGGTTTTTTTTTCTTTTTTCTTTTAGTTGTCAATTTAGTTTTTCAGTGATGTTTAATTAATCATTTGTGGAGGGCTTATTTGTCAATTCATAATATATTATTCAAACCTTGAAATTCTTTCTAATCTATAATAATTTAAAAGGCAATTCTAATTTTAAATTAATTTCAATATAAATTGGTTATTACAGGTAATTTTAAGAGAATATGCACTCATATAATCATATTGAGCAAATGAAACTCAATTTTCGGCAACTCATCTAAAAAACACAAATTATGACTATTTTTTACAATTTCGATCCAAAATACCCTTAATCCCACGAATCCTACTCTACCCAGCCCAACCTATACACGTGATTATCCCCCTCTCCCCCTCCCCCGGGCACAAATGAGCATAATTGTGTCAAATGTACCTAATGAATGACACTCGCTCTCTTTCTCTTGGCACAAATGGGCATAATTGTGCAAAATGTACCTAATGAATGACATTATTGACACGAATTTACTCATTTGTACCAAATGTACCATCATTCAATCTTCAATCACATTGGGCACAAATAGGCATTATTGTGCCAAGTGTACTTAATGAATGTCACGATTGGCACAAAATTAACTTAAATGAGATTGTAGGTTAAAAAGAAGTTCATGCTTGGAACTCTCATATCTGAAAAGCCATTGTAAATCTCATCTCGTCGGAGCTGAGTTATATAAACTAAAAAGTTACTATAAAGAATTCAGATTTGAAGCCAGAAGTCAAATCCATGAAGGATATTTAGCAGACTTAAAAGCTTATCGGGTCCAATAAAGGAAGGTACACATTCTTGTGGAATATCTCAAATGACAAAAAAAAAATACTCCATCCGTCCACGAAATGAGTACCCATTTGTGGATGACACGGGTTTTAAGAAATGTATTGAGTGTAGTGTGAATAGAATATGGGTCCCACCTTTTTTAGTGTATTAATTAAAGTGTTGTGTGGGGTACACTTGCCAAAAAGGGAAATGGGTACTCATTTCGTGGACGGAGGGAGTACATATCTCAAATGCAAATATATATATATATATATATATATATATATATATATATATATATATATATAGGGAGAAGATCCATGAAGTATGATAAGTAATTTGAGAATGAAGAATTAACAAGGGCCCTTGGATTTAGCAGATCATACGGTTAAGATAATTGACATTAATTAATTCAAAAATTATACTAAAGGTTAACTTGGTAATTTATTTTTATTTGTAACCGTCCTAAGTTTGACCGAATCATATTCATTTCGGTTGATTAGATTCATATGTTTATTTTGTGCCTTTTTTGTTTTTTTGCCTTTTTTAGTTTGGAAGATTATAGAATTAATTAAAAGATATGTTTCATATCCATATTTACATATATATAATATTATTTTCATTAAACTACTTCACATTGAATTAATTACGAGTATTAAATAGATCTGCATAGATTTCACTTAATTAATTTGTATATATTCTATTAATTTTTTCGTAATAAATTTAACAGAATTAACATATCTTATTTTTTGTACCTTTATTCAAAATGTTTCATGTTAATTATTTTAGTTTATAGCAATAAAAAAATTCTAATATTTTATTTTGATGTTCGTGAGTTTATTAAGCTTATTCAAAATGTTTTATGTTAATATTTTATGTCAGTTAAAAATTCGAATATTTTATTTACATGTTCGTAATTTTAATAAGCTTATTCGAAAAGTTTTATACTAATCAAATATCAATAATATTATTTAGGAATATAATATGTAACGAATAATCACAAATTTTCAATGAATAAAGCATAAAACATTTTATGTTCTATATCAGCAAGAAAAATTCGAATATTTTATGCAGATGTTCGTAATTTATTTATGTTTGTTCGAAATGTTATATATTAAATATTTTACGTAAGCAAGAAAAATTCGAATATTTTATTTAGATATTTATAAATTTTGTACACTTGTTCGAAACATTTTATGCACAAAGCGTAATGTTAATCATTTTTTTATAGGCTAATAATATCAATTAAACATGGTGGATGAAAAAAATAGGGATTAAAATAGGCTAATAATATCAACTAAAAGAAGCAGCATCTCAAGCTTTTCAGGTAAAGGAATCATGCATCATCGAGAGTTTATACAATTGGGCTGGAGACACATTCAATCACAGCAACATAAGTGGGAAATTAGTTTTATGTTTGCTTTGAAATATACTAGTATATGCGAAAAATGATATTGGTATAATAAACATTTATACCAATCAAATTATCACCACTTGGGGCAAGTTGTCACGAATTTGAGCAATCGAAATGCAGAAACAAAATAGCATCAATAAAGATTTTATTAGGAGACTCAGAACCAAAACTATCACTAATCACAAGTGGGCCTTCTCAAATTCTGTTGCCGTTGCGCCATGGCCGCTTCTGTTTTTTTGAGGTGTGCGAGCAGACCCGGGCCTCCTTCGCCGGCAAGGCCGACGAGCCTCCGTCTGCGCCGACTGCGACCGCGACATCCACTTCACCAACCCCTTCGTCTGCCGCCATGAGTGCGTTCCCGTGGCTGTGGTCCTCTTCTACAACTCAGCCACCAAGTTCTCGCCCCCTCCACCGAGCAGCAATTTCGTAGAAGAAGAAAGGGAATGAGAGATTAGAGAGAGAGAGAGAAAATATGGTAGTTTAGGAAGATTAGAGAGAGAGAAAACAATACACCTTAGGAAGGTGGAAGACGCGTGAAAGACGGGAAGTGGAGAATCTTCCAAATTTATCTTGTGGGTAAAATTCCGAATAACCCCCAAAAACTGTAGAAACTCGACTGCAATAAATGAAACGTGGTTTTGTTTTTTAATCTCCTAAAAATCTGGAGCCGTTCGATTTGATAGATCTAATGGTACATAGTAATTCTCTATTCTCTACTAAACACTAATTCTCTATGGATCCCTCCCATATATATATATATATATATGCAGTCTATATCCATTGAGAATCCCTCTTACACTAATTTATTGCGTTGGATTTGATTGATCAAACTGTTACCATTTTATTTGATGTGAATATTAAAAATACTGAAAATTCAAAGGATTTTGTTTTCACATTTAGATAGTCATGCCCGGGGCAGAGACAGGGATATGATTTTGAAAATATACAAGTGAAATTATATTTTTATATTTAGAAATAAATTTGAACTGAAGAAATTATAATTTTATTTAAAGTAAAAAAATTTACAAAATACAACTTAAATATAACAATTTCAAAAGGTTAATTGCATATAAATTACTGAACTTTCAACAAATTCTCATTTTGCACATGAACTTTAAAATCTTTATTAAAATTACTCAGTTATTATTTATTTCTCATTTTACATATTCGCCCATATTTTTGTCGTGGCGACATGGTATAAATATACTCGGTTGCATGAATATGCTTTCGTGGCATAAATATGACCATGTGAATAAATAGAACTGGCGTCGTATTGCATAGTTGGATGAAAATGGCGTCGTTTCATGCCCAAAATTTAGTCAGAAAATGGGTAAATATGCACAATCAGAAAAAAGTTAATAGCTGAGTAATTTTAATAAAGATTTTAAAGTTCATGTGCAAAATGAGAATTTGTTGAAAGTTCAGTAATTTATATACAATTAATCCTAAAAAAAATTAGTAGGACGACCTCCGAGTCGAGCCTGGTTACTGGCTTTGTCCCTACTCAGATAAAACAATCCACTACCTAAAGTCAAGTTATAAAAGACTTACACAATAAGATTCCACCATATTACGTCAAGTAATTTTCCAAAATTCCATCAATGATAGACTGCTAAATGTGTATGCATCACACACAACTTGAACGTGAGTACTGACAGTCACCACTCAATCCCAACAAACAAACAAGAGTATACAACTCTTTTACAATGAAAGTTTAATAATTTCTAATCTCACAAAAATACTATACTGCTAGCACTAATACTGGAACTCGTAGAAAAAAAAAACACAGGATGATAACACTCTTCAACTGAATAATATGAATGGGGCAAAGATAATATCAATTGATCTGCATTTTCTTAACGTGAGATGGCCTTTAAATACTCTCCACACCCTAAATATTGACATGTAGGTCGGACGCATAAAGATGCGTTTCTTAAATTAAAAAGTTGTCTTGTAAAAATAATCTAACCCAAAAGAAAATTACTCCCTTCATCCCATGAAGCATGATCCATTTCTTTTTGGCACAAGAATTAAGAAATTGGTATTTTATGTGTTAAGTGTGGTAGGTGAAAAAATGAAAAGGTGAATAAAGGGTAAATTTTTTGCCATTTTTAGAAACACGTCAAGCTTCGTGGGACAAACCAAAAAGGAAAGTGGGTCATACTTCGTGGGACGGAAGGAGTATCATATATATCAAATACTGCGTCATGACACTCATGAAGATACCCATACCTCAAAAAGTACTTCGGAACAAAAAAATTGTTTACCTACAGTGACAAACTTCAACTTAATACTCTCTCTGTTCCATAAAAACATGCATAGTTTTCATTTTTCGTTTGTTCCATAAAAATATGCATACTCCAATTATAGTAATAATTCTCTCACTAAACATCACAATCAATGTGGAATCATTTATCCACTCACACTACACTTTACAGGATTTATTAAAATATGTGCCGTCCCATATTATACATGTTTTTATGGGACAAAAAGAGTATAAGCATACACTCACATATGTATAAGTGAAAATATGTTTAAAAAAAATCGATCAAAAATTAAATATATGACGTTAAGTTATTTAAAATATCCATATAATAAAATATAATAATATTGTGTACACACACACACACACACACACACACACATATATATATATATATATATATATATATATATATATATATATATATAGGGAATGGCTAAAATAAGAGCATTTCTTAAGATATAAAATAAGAATCATTTTCAGCCCTTAGATCATCAAGATCTACGGTTGATTCGTAATCTTGTTGGATAGATTTATGGTCCTGAGTTCGAATCCCAAAGGTAGCAAAAATTTATTTTTCACAATTCATATATTTATACAGCTTGTACATAAAATTCATACATTAAAAATTGCTCTTATTTCTTATTTTAAGATGTGCTCTCACGGTAGCCCACCCCTATAAGCCTAATTACGTGTAAAAAAAATTAGAATCCCACAACAAAGTTAAATAGTTATTTATTTATGTAATCAAAATATATCTGTTGAATTTTATTTTAAGTCAGATTCTCAATTGAAAAAGTTAATGACATGAATTCTACATAGATTGTAATATTAATGTATACATATTTAAATATTTTAATTACGCTCTTCTAATTTCAAATACTATTGTTCAATAATTGAAAAATACTTACTAAATATACTTAACACATGCATTTAAATTAAGTGATTAGCTGACTTTATTCAAATATTTATATTAAAATTATGATCTTTACTATATTTATAAATTTTATATGATACTTTTGGTAGTATTTATTTTATACATAAAATAAAATATAAAAATATTTTTCATGTATCACACGTGTGCAAATATTAGTATATACATAATTCATGATGAAGAATGTTTTGTATAGAAAAATCGCGATACAAGACTCTCACAATAAAAGAAATATACTAGTAAAGATAGATTAGTAACATTCATAAATTACTATTAATGTCCTTGTTGATTCATTTAATAAATAAACAACGAGGATCTGCTCGATGTCGACAAACGCTTCAATATTACTCAATTGAGATTCGAGAATATCACAAGAAAATGGACAATTGGAGAGAAGCCTCAGAAGAAGCAATCCTAGAGTATGCAAATCATGTCCCCCAATTTTATTTTATTTGTTTAAAAAAAAAAAAAGGAAACGAGAAGATATGCAAATCATGTGCGACGTGCTTAATCCAATCACGAGATAAGTAAATTAGTTTCTCGTGGATGGAGCTCTAGACATGAAGAGAGAAGACAATCTCCCGGAGTTTGTCTCAACTTCTGTGTTTCAAAACATATACCACAACCTCAGATAATTGTACCATGTGATGGTGGTGGATGAATGCTGCTTATCTATTTTTATTCTTTAAAATAGCATTTGCTAATAGAAAATCTTTGGAAGGGTATATAGAAAATAATGCAACACAACTGCAGTTCCTACCTACATGTTAAAGGAAAGCTCCAGCCAGAAATCTATGGTTCAAAACAGCTTCTGCTATAGGCCTCTGTCGATAATCACGGTTCAGCATAGCCTGAGAAAACGAGAGCAACCGACCAATATCAGTGAAAAAACACTGAGAAAATGCCCAGCAGAGATCGTTCACGAAAAAGGAGAATTACGCAGAGCATACTAGATATCTTTGCTTTTCTTCGCCCTAAATTAAAGTACAAATGTTGTTGGAGGTGATGCTTTGTACTTTAATGAGTCACTAATGTATCAACATGACAGATAACAATGCCTTGTTTGTTTGAGGAAAGCGAGCGCCTAAAGAAAGAAACAGAAATAGATATCGTAGAATGGAGTAAACCTGAAGTAACTCCCATCCAGCACCATCACCAAGATCTAGAAATTTAACGGCTTCCAGAAGACGATCATCAGCTAAACAGTATCTGTCACAATGCAAGCAAATAAACTCTGAGCCTTGAGAAAGGTTAATTTAGTGTTTAGAAACTCTGTATAGACATTTGAGAGTTCACATCTCATACATGAAAATATATAGTTCCAATAGTACGAAGTATGACAACTTACTCTCTCATTGCTTGGACATCGAGTTGGAATGTATTCTCAAAAAGTCTCTGGTGATTCAACAAATTATTGATTAGAAGCTCTTATGATAACAAGCCTAGTTAATGCAAAACAAATGTCTACTAGGCATTGCAATCAAAAGACAAACTATGGTGCACATGTGACTCACTCGCAATGAAAGACTGTCCATCACTCCCACCTCACAAAATGGAATGAAAGATACATAGGCAAATAGAAGACCGGCTTCATATCTGTGAGGAGCCGAAGATAAAGAAAAAATAAAGATACATAGTTAAAATAGCAAATTTGCTTAAATTGATTGAAAGGAAAAAAGGGATTGTTCCATATACATGTCATCTGCAATTCCAAATGCTCGTTTCTCCATAGGAGTGAAAGCACCAGCAGCAGATGCTCTTCGCCAGAGCCCTTCGGATAGTGCATTTGAATTTCCCTCTAGCTCAGAAAACCTTAAAAGCCATCAAACTTTCCATCAGTTAAAGAGGATGGCTTATGTTTTCATATCCAAGCTACACTGGTGAGTCAGTTTCGCTCTTTTTCTACACTGAGCATCAAATGACATTACTACTTTAGATAATACATCACACCTCTTGAGCAAGCCTACGATATTGCCCATTTTAGGACCATAAACCAAACAAATTCCACTACTCAAGAGAGTAACAGAATTAAAATTCCATGGGAAAAATCATATTAAATAAAATTGGTGGGACTAAATGTATGTGGATTTCACCTGCTTTCATGTTACATTAATATTCATACACTGATGGTGGATCATATATTGTTAGGCATACCACGTACCTTATATCAACCGAAAAGGCAAGGTCCCGAAGCCTTGGAACCAGATAAGCAGCATCTTTCTCTACAATTGTACTTAAATTTGCAAAAGAGGAATGTTTTAAATTATCAAATAGGCAAAGGAAGTTCAGAAAGGAATAAAAAAAGTAATTTGTTTGACGTAAGTCTTAAGAGGCATACTTAAGAGCAATAGAAGCAGGTCCAAGACTTTGATGCAACCTCTCGTGGTCGTGCATGTAAGCTAAGCCACGAATAGCTCCTTGAAGGAGTTTTGTAATGAAGTATCTTCTCCTCTTTATAGTTTCACTTTTTTCGAAAGGATTCCAAAATTTCTGCCCTCCAACATCACTATATTTTGACATCTTTTCACTCGCAACTTGTGCATAGCCAGCAGCAGTGTACTTTCCATCATTCCGAAAAGCAAGCCACTGCAGACAAAAAAAATATGCTATAATCATCTTGGGTAACTTCAGCTTAAATTTCAGCCTCGATGATACATAACATACCTGCTCACCAGTTTTCGTCTCAAAGCCTCCAATAAGTACTTGAATATTCGAGCAGGCTATGGATTTTGAATTGCTCTGCAAAAATGAGCATTTCATATTATAAAATGAAGGTATCTAAACATATAGAACAAGAAGAGGGGTCGAGACAAAATACTTGAAGGGAAGCATGTGCACTGAGCTCATTCGCAGCCATCAAGTCAGCTTCAAAGCCACCAACTTGTTGACCAGGATAGACCTTCATGACATTGTAAGTCCGATTTGAATAAGAATACAGCAAAAAACATGAAAGGTGCATTATGGTTTCAGTGCACAGAACATTTAAAACAAGACAGCTAGTTTAGCTGGCTCTCTAGCCCAACTACAATGCTTGACATAGTCAAAATCTATATACAACATTAAATCTTTCAAACATATAGCACATGAATACATCAATGATCACCTTAAAAATAACGGGGCTACCTCTCTGTGGACCTTGAGCTATTCTTCCTTCGTACAGTCTGCAAAGTAGCTGCCACATATAATATAAGCAGCACGCCCAATAACGGCAAACCAAGCCAAGAAATGCTACTTAAAATTCCTTAAAATAATTCCTGTTCCGTATATTTCACACTAAATATCTCATTTCAATCCACATTAAACACACACACATAAACACATGTATACAAGTATAATATATGAATAAGGCCGAACCAAGTCAACAAATACTATTGCTACTTAAACTCTATGAATTCACTTATATTTCTTAAATTTCACGCTAATATCTCATTCCAATCCACATTACTGACGCACACACGACACACGCATAATATATGACTAATGCCGAACCAAGTCAAAAATTACTACATAAATCCCTTAAATTCACTTATCTTCCTTCAATTTCACACTAAATATCTCATTCCAATTCCCATTAAACACACACAACATACACGCATATATATGCGTATGCAACTGCGCAGGCGCACCTAATTTTCACACTTCCTTCTCCAACATCCTGAGCTCTCAATCTCCCAACATCTCCCGGCATATACTCCATATCCGTCCCCGATTGCAGCCCAGAGTAACTGCATAAAAACATGAATTACGAAATGAGTTTCTTAGCTTATCATTCTCATTCTTCTCCACAAGAAATACAAAAAGTATATCAAACCTAGTAATGTTCATGAAGCCATAACTGCCAATCAGCCTCCCGACCTCGAAGGAATCGGAATTCGTAATGAGAGACGCTTTACAGCAGCGACCGCCAGCTCGTCGGCGACGGAGATTCAATCCTGAAGTGAGATTGATCTCTCCGATTCTAAAGAAGCAAAGGCGGAAAGGCAGAGACAGATAATCAGCTGCTAACAGCATTGTATCTCCTCACAATCTCTCTCTAAATTACTATTCCTTTTTGTTGTTGAGAGACTTGATAATCAAAGATAGGCCTTGCTGCCACGTGGTATTGTGTAAAAATATCTCACAACTTACTCTCGGTGAAATCATACGTTAAAATAATTGTATATCAAGTTGCTACAAAAAGTTTATAGCGAATATAAGTTGGTAAAGTAAAATAGTGTATTGAATACTTTTGGTTTTATTCTCGCATCTAGCAGCTCAAATAAAATACTTATATAACTGAAAAGTTTATCACTATCCTGATCCACTGACTTTTAAATTATTTTAATGTACTGGAAATTGAACTTTGATTGTTTTCGAGATATAATTCAATAATGGACTATTTATAGTTTTTTTTTCACGTTTTTATCTTTTACTTCCCCCCTCGTTAAAATTGGTTTAAAATGATAATGGACTATTTATAGTTTTTTTTTTTTTTCACGTTTTTATTTTTTACTTCCCCCATTAAAATTGGTTCATTTTTCATTTTGAGGTGTTCCATTAAAATTAATTTATTTACATAAAAGGTAATATCTAACTCTTTGTAAATTCTATCATTTTTATTTAATTTACACTTCGTTTTAATTTTAGTGTCCAAAAAATTAAACTAATTTTAATAATATATATATATATATATATATATATTATGATAAATTTATAACAAAACCAATGTACGGTGTGACCGTGAGTAATAATATGACAACCCCCTCCCCCCTCCAAAAAAAAAAGGTAAAAATGTGCCAATGAGGCAATGAACCCCTAAAAGCTTAGTTGTGGTACCCATTTTTCTTGCTAATTACCAAAAATAACATAAAATTATGGAACTTACAATTTGCTGATAGTTCTAAAATGTGTAATTGTGATACTATATAAGGGCAAAACAGTTTGAAAACATAAAAAATAGTTAAAATTTGTGTTTTTTTAATTACTGGCCAAATATTATGTTTGCATCTTCAAAATAGTCATGTGAGTATATTGTTTCATAATATTATATGGATTAGTGTGTTTTCTTTATATATACACATAATTAAAAAAAAATATGCAGTCATATGGTCATTTTGAACAAGCAAACATAAATTTTGGCCACTGATTTGAAAACCACAAAATATGACTATATTTTACGCGTTCTGCCCAAACTACCCTTTCACCCGTCGATCACGTCTATTTATGCTGCACGAATAGTACTAATTACCATATTAGTGTCAATAATGAATCAAGATTACTCTAAAATTTATTACTTTGCATTAGTTACACTGTTTTGGAATATACAAACAATTGATGATATCTCATATAAATCGTATAGTATTCATCTGATGTCCAATTTTGTATCCTAATGTAATTATATCAACAATTAGTTTATCAAAGTTTTGCCATATTTATCATGAAATGAAACTGTCGATCAAGATATATTAAGAAGTATTTAGTTCGTACGATTTGACATAATTCATATTTTAATAATCTAATTAAATAATTATTTATCACTTAAAGTTAGGTGAATTATTTAATTATTCTCTAATCTTATCAATTTTATATATCATATTGATCAAAGAAAAAGATGATGATTAAATAATCATATTTTATCACTTAAATTAAATGACTTCTATTATCTCATCCACTGAATCAAAGACCCTCGTAATGTATGCATAGAGATTTGGTGATGATCGTCGAAATCAAAATTAATTTGTTTAATAATAATGATATTTATAAAAAATTTAAAAAATATATTACTCTTTTTATCCATGTAAAACAAACATTATTATGTGTTGGACATGTATTTTATAAAATTATTGTAAATGAAAAAAATATACAATTTGTATATTTATATAAGAGTAAAACATACTAGGTAAAAATTATAAATAAAAGTAATTTATAAATAAATATAAGAAAAAAGGTAGTATAATAAAAAAAATAAAAATTGAAGTGAAATTTCTTTTGTTGTATACTCCCTCCGTTTCATTGTATATGTGACTCTTTTTATTTTGGACGTCCCACTGTAAGTGAGACTCTTTCTTTTTTTGGGTAAAAGTTTTTCCCTTTAAATGTTTTTTCCCTTTTTCATCTACACACAAAATATACAATGCCAAAAGTGGGACGAATGGAGTAATAAAAATAAGTAAGTATATATTTTTGTTGAAAAAAAGGAGCCGTATTAGTGGCACAAATCAACAGTTTATGGAGGCTTCTGGGGTTCTATTTTTCTCGATCCCGTTACCGTCAGTAAAAAACGAGCCCATCACTGCTTCCCTCTCTCTCTCCTCTCTCTCTCTCTTCTCTTTCTCTCTCTCTCTCTCACACATACACACTCTCGCACACATCTCTAGCGCTTTCCTCTTTCTTCTACCCCGCCCCTCTCTCTCTCTAAATTTCCCTTAGTTTGTGATTCAGTAGATATGGAGGCCGGAGGCGGAGGAATTTCAACGGCGGCGACGTCGCCGCCGCCGTTTCTGAGTAAGACTTACGACATGGTGGATGATCCGGCGACGGATGCGGTGGTGTCGTGGAGCAAGAACAACAACAGCTTCGTTGTCTGGAACGTGCCGGAGTTCGCTAGAGACCTTTTGCCTAAGTATTTCAAGCACAATAATTTCTCCAGCTTCGTTCGCCAGTTGAATACTTATGTTAGTAGCTATCTCTACTGTTTTTTCTTGCTTCTAGTTTTTTTTTTTTTTAATTAAAGTTAGCTGCGTAGAAAATGCATATTTTACCCTTTTAGTTTCAAGAATTCTGAAATTTTATCGATGCGCTGGAAATTGATAGTGATTTTTGGTGTTAGAGTTCATTATTAAAACATTAGAGTGTGAGTTCTGATTTCCGCTTTGTAACCAAACAGTTCCGCATTTTGGCGGTTTAGTGTAGAAGTAGTAATTTTCATTTTGATTGAAGTTGCCTGTTGTATAATTTTCTAATTCTTGCTAGATTGTGAGGTACAAATGATTAGGTTTCCTTTTGCAAAGTGTATTTAGATAAGCATATTATAGAGTTGCTATGAATAAAAATTGTGGAATAGAAGAGGCGATTGAAGATGTTGGAAATTGATAATGATTTTTTATGTTTAAGCTCAGTGTTAAAAAAATCAGATCAGATTGTTAGTTCTGCTATGGGCTTTATGACAAGCGGTTCCTAGAAGTAGTAAATGACATGTTGGTTGAGGTTGCACTATGTATAAACAAACAAAGGAATTTTTAGTTGGTACTTTAGATTCCAGTTTGCAAAATGTATTTAGAACTGAACTGCTGATGAGACTGCTGCTTTGATAGCATTTTGTTTATGTAAAGCTGTAGGATTTGGTGCTTAAAGATTTTGCGCTCCTATCATCTTACTTTTTTGGTGTATGTCGAGCCTCAGTAATTCTTTTATAGTTTGCCCTCCTCTGTTGTCAATCAGGGCTTCAGGAAAGTTGATCCCGATCGTTGGGAGTTCGCTAATGAGGGTTTTCTTAGAGGTCGTAAACATTTACTCAAGACCATAAACAGGCGTAAAACATCCCATGCACAAGGCCAACAGCAAAACGTTCAAGTTCAGAATCCCTCTGTCCCGTCCTGCATTGAGGTTGGTAAATTTGGGATAGAGGAAGAGGTTGAAAGGTTGAAAAGAGATAAGAATCTTCTCATGCAGGAACTTGTTAGGTTGAGGCAACAGCAACAATCGACCGACAGTCAGTTGCAGACTGTTGGTCAACGTGTTCATGTAATGGAGCAGCGACAAACACAAATGATGTCCTTCCTTGCAAAAGCTATGCAAAGCCCTGGTTTTGTATCACAGTTGGTACATCAACAGAATGACAGTGGTAGACATATTTCTGGTGCTAACAAGAAAAGGAGACTGCCAAATCAGGATGAAGAAAGTTTAGCTCGCAAGTTGAGTATTACCTCGCCTGATGGACAGATTGTCAAATATCAGCCTTTGATGAATGAAGCTGCAAAGGCAATGCTAAGACAAATCATGAAAATGAATACTTCAAATAGGCCCGAGTCTAAACTGAGCAATCCTAATGGTTTCTTGATCGATAGTGCACATCCTCCCTCTGATTTAATAGATAGTAGTAGTTCTTCCAGTAGAATATCGGGAGTGACTCTTTCAGAGGTTTTACCCAATACGTCCACCCTATCTGAGGTCCAGTCTTCCTCTTGTCTGACACATGCTAGTGCTCACAATCCTCTCTTTCCGGAGGCAAGCACAGGGTTACCTGATTTCATTCAGGCACAAGGAATCAGTCCAGGAAATAGTATCGACCCTCCTAATGGGCCGTTTAAGGGGTCAGAGCCTACAAGTTTTAGTTCTGTGGATGCACTTCCGGGGTTCGTTGATGCCCCTATACCTCCTCCGTCAGATGAACCTTTGGAAGATTATGACGTTGACATCCTGCTCGATGATATTCATAAGCTGGCAGGTATGGATGATGATATTCATAAACTGTCAAGTATGAGTGATGATATTCATAAGATGCCAGGTATAAGTGATGATATTCATAAGCTGCCGGGTATAAACGATGTATTCTGGGAACAATTCCTTCCTGAGAGTCCCCTTATTGAGAAAACAGACGAGATAAGTACTGTCGATCTGGGACATGAAATGAGCACAGATCAGTTGATCGAACTAGAGAGCGAATGGGATAGACTAAAGAGTTTGAATAATCTTACTGAACAGATGGGCCTTCTTGCATCATCTGCCAAGATTGGTTGACTCTCTGTTGAGAAAGCATCTGTTCACAGAAGGTATAGTTTTATCTTCAGTTTACTAGAGATGAATCATAACCCATTTTGTGTATGTATTAGTATATGCTTAATGTACCTCACATGACTGCAAACATACAGAACATCAAATATTACACATATATATTTGCTACTCTCTGCCTACCAATGTTTTTGATGAACAAGTCCATTGATTGCACAACATGTGGCAGTTGGACTCACCCTTCTTATTCGAAAATGGGATCAAGTTGAGGATTACGGTGGGGGTCCAACTGCGATGTGTATGACAATCAATGGATTGGTGCAGAACATGGACATGTATATAAGAATTTTCCGTGTCGAATTTGTTAAATATTATATGGAAAATTGAAGTTTTGGCTTTCTTCAGGTGGGTGTAGCATCAGGCTTGGATACAAAATACTCTACCAAATAGTGTGGACGATATGTTGCAGTTTGAAGCTTCTCTGCTGCACTCGTCTGATATACTGTTTTTGAACTAGACAGAATATGTGTTTTGACGCAAAATGTGTGAACTGCTGCTGTATCAAGCCTGCAGCATCATTTTGAGTCTCGAAACAATGTTTTAGAAACTTCATTATGCTTTTGTCTGCATGTTAATAATGTGTGTATTTGCAATTTTCGGAGCTTTTGTCTTTTGATTTCTCTATGCAACTGCTTTCACTTCCCCACATCAGTAAATACATCGCCACTGCTCTTTTTGCTTGCTACAGACTGTGAAAGGCCTCGAAGATGGTTCACGTTGTCAATTGAGTAAGAACTAAGAAGGATAGGGTACAAAATGACATATATTTGGATAATACATTTCCGATCCTTATTTTATCAACGACTTTTAATCCTCGAAACCAATAAAATATTAACCTGTCACTCTTATAATAGCTCTTCACCAATAGTCATTACAAGAGCAAGACCCCTCCTTGAAGTGGTGAAAGCGATACCTATCTCTCAACACAATATCCCTATCATAAATCTTCGACACAAGCTTGAACACAGAGTGACAGTCTTCACAGACACGAAGGTTCTTGACGATCCGAATTCGTCGCGTCGGCGGCTCGAGCGCGATGAGCCCGTAAGCAAGAGCTAGTCTCTCGCTATGGAGACTCAAAGCCTTTTCTTGCATATCTTCTTCTTCCACCATTTGCAGCACCTCTGATTTCTTTGTTTCATAGCCTTCACACTTGACTCTCTCTGCAATTTCCTCCAATTTCGAGTATATCTTCTTCGACATAGGATGTGTGTTATCTCCCACTAGAAACTCATGCATTCTGCCATTCACCTCAACCGAGCTGCACCCTGGCTCTTTCCTCAGCCCAACATCTCTCATCCGCTTCCTCACCTCCGAAACCTTCTCCCACAAGCCCGAATTCGCGTATATGTTCGACAAAAGCACGTGTGCCCCGTGGTTCCGTGGCTCGATCTCGTGGAGACGTGCCCACGCCTCCTCGGCCAGCTCGACGTTCTTGTGTAGCCTGCACGCCCCGAGCAGAGCCCCCCACACGGAGGCACCGGGAGCCACCGGCATGGTCTTGATCAGCGCCATCGCCTCCTCCAGCAGCCCCGCCCGTCCCAGAATGTCGATCATGCACGCGTAGTGCTCGACCCCGGGTGCCACGCCGTGCACCCGCTCCATCTGGTCAAATAACTCCCTCCCCTCCTCGACCAGACCCGAGTGGCTGCAGGCAGATAGCAAGTTCGTGAAGGTAACTGCTGTGGGTTTCACATCCATCTTCCCAAACATCTCCAGCGCGTAGACGCCACAACCGTGCATCCCTAGCCCTGCAATCATCGCGCTCCACACGAAGACATCCTTGCCCTCGGCTGAGTGGAAGACGCCGAGCGCCTTCTCCAGATCGCCACACTTGGAATACATGTCGATCAAGGCAGTTGCAAGGTGACAATTCAACTTCATTTTTTCCTTCTTTACATAGACATGGATCCAACAACCCAACTTGATCGCCCCCAGCTCGGAACAGGCTGATAAAGTGCTAACAAGAGTGACTTCATCCGGTTTCGCTGTTTTGCTCTGCCGCAGCTCATTGAAAACGGCCACGGCCTCCTTAGGGTTACCATTCTGCTCATAGGCCAAGATGAGAGCGTTCCACGCTGCAATATCTTTGGTAGGCAACGAGTCGAAGAGTCCTCTGGCCGCATCAAAATCGCCCAGGCTACCATACCCCACAAGCATGGTTGTCCATGAGATGATGTCCTTCTCCATCATCTTGTCGAAGAACATCTTAGCTTCGTGCACGCCCCCACACCTCGTGTACATGTCAAGAACCGCGTTGCAGAGGATCAAACTCTGTTTGATCCTGTTCTTCTCTATGTAGGAATGCACCATCTTCCCAAACCTCACATCCACCTTCACCCTCCTGCAGGCAGTCAAGACTCCCACCATTGTGATGTCGTTCGGCCTCACGCCTTCTTCTTCCATGCGGCAGAAGATCTCCATCGTTTCATCGAAGAGGCCGTTCTGAGCCATCCCATCAACGATGGAGTTCCAAGAGATCACATCCCTCTCAGGCATATTGGAGAAGACACGCGACGCCATATCCAAACACCCGCATTCCACGTAGAAATGGATCAAGCAGTTGGCCACGTACAAATCGGAGGAGAAACCCTCCTTGACGGCCATGCCATGGATCCCTTTCCCGAGCTCCAAATCCTTGAGCTTAGCCAAGGCTGTGATGACGAAGGGGTAAGTGAATTTATTGGGCTTCTCGGGGCAATCTTGGAGCAAACGGGAGAAGATGGAGAGACAGTTGAGGGGGTGAGAGCGGGTGGCGTAGGCGCGGATGAGGGTGTTCCAAGAATAGAGATTTGGTTGGGGAATTTGGTCGAACACCTTGTGGGCGTAGTCGATGCTGGAGAATTGGGAGAGAGCGGATGACTGGATGAGCTTACTGGCGGAGAAAGGGTCGAAGAAGAGGCCGACGCGAAGCATCTGAGCGTGGATCTGCTTGAGCTGCTGCGGATTTGAGCATTTTTCGATGAGTGTGACTGTGGGGTGGTTTGCGAAGTGGCGGTCGTTATTGACGGTTGGGGAAATGGTGAGTGGTATGCTTGGCGCCGCCATCGGATGCTTCCTCGCGATCCTTTCCTTAGGATTTAAGTATCTCAATATTAATAGGGAAACAAAAGTAAGTGCTTCATTTGAATATCGTAAATAGTCACGTGCAACCGATTGCACCGTGCAATTAGTTTGCAAAATAATACTACTTCATTCGGAAAATGACACTTGAACATTTCATTTATATGTTGAAATAGTGTGATCTTCAAGTGTTATTTGTATGTTGAAATAGTGTCATTCAGAAACCAATTGCACGGTGCAACCGATTGCACATGAGAGTACCTCTTGGAATATGTACAGATTATTTTGAGATTTTTTTCTTTAAATATATAAACAAACATCTTTACTGGAATAATAATAATAATAAAAATAAGAAGTTTAGAGAGTATAATTTCAAGGAGATTCCTTGGCATTTTGATTTTGGGTGATTCTATTCATATACTACCGTTTTATTCACTGGTACGATGCTCATCTGTGCTATGCACGGCGAACATTAAAATTAAATGATATGTTTAAATAAAGGGGTAATTGCCTGTAAATTCCCAACGTTTATACGGAATTGGTTTTTGCACCATTTTTTATTTTTCTTCTTTTAAATACCTAACCTTTAGTTTTTTGTCTTAAAATTATTCGGCGACCGGTTTTTTCTTACGTCAGCGCCGGAAATGCCACTGTGGCAGCCGGAATTGATGAGGTGGCAGTCGGAATTGCCACCTAGACCTATTTTTTACATGTGAAAAAAAAATTAAAAAAAAAAAGAAAAAAGGAAATCCCCCCCCTCCCCCTCCCCCGTCTTCTTCCCTCTGCTGCCGCCACCATGCCGCTCCCTCCCCCCAGCCGCCGCCGCTCTCATCAAACACCCCCACACAACACCTCTTCTCCTCAGATTCCACCGTTGCCGATGACCCTTAAGCTCCGGTAAACGGCCGCCGATCGTTGTTTTGAGGGGAAAAGAAAACCCAAGGACCATGGAAACACATAAATACTCATATATTTTACACGTATTTATAGGCAAATAACGATGAATTCTAGTAGGAAAATGACTCATATTTGAGTCATAATCGGACTATGACTCTTTATGATTATCTCGTATCTTCATTGCGATCTTGGCTTCGGACTTGGTTGACTATGAACATTGGACTCTTTCGAGATAAGGTCATCTCCGTGAATTTAGGCTCGTTCCGTTAAAGGCAGCGCTGATTGGGGTCTGGAAACGCTATTTTGGGCTCAGCAGCGCTGTTCGTCGGGAATCTCTCTATTCATTCGTCATTTTCCTTCGATATTTTTGGGATGCATATTTTTATCATCATCACACTTTATTCATTTTATTACTCCATCTGTCCCATAACAAGCGTCATACTTTCCTTTTTGAGTTGTTCCACAATAAGTGCTATCTTTCTAAAATAAGAAAGTGAGTTCCATCATTTTTTACCTTTTAATCATCTTCAATTTAGGGGGGTGTATTCGTTCCGGATTTTTATAGATTTCTGCAGACTTTTAAAATCCGGGTGTATTAGTTCAAGACTTTTAAAAGTCTTTTAAAATCCGGGTGTATTAGTTCAAGACTTTTAAAAGTCTTTTAAAATCCGGGTGTATTAGTTCAAGACTTTTAAATGTCTTTTAAAATCCGGGTGTATTCGTTAATCTACCGACTTTTAAGTTGGAATGACTTTCATTGATTTCGTTCAAAAAATAGGCATCACCAAATCCGACCAAACACCACGAGAATTCACAAATCTGCCAAAATCACGCGCTCGCTGGGTTCCAGCGCCCGCGGCAAAAAAGCCAGCGGCCGTGGGTGCCCAGCGCTGGAGCCTGACGAAGCCAGCGGTCGCTGGCATGCAGCGCGCGCTGGGTCTGCCGCTGGCTCCGCAACTGAATGCTTGCTCAAATCTTTCCCTACTCGTACGCCTCACACCAACGAGGACAATCTGCATCCTCCTCATCTTACAGAAAGAAAAAAACAACAATCGTGCAGGAGAGATCATGTTTCAATCTGGGCATCTTCATCAATTAATGGGGAAGATAATGGTGGGACAGCTAATTCATCGGAACAGATAATGTTGAAAGGTTTACCATGGGATCATAGATCCGCGTTAAGATTCCTTTTCTCGACAATTTCAAATTTAGAGCCCTATCAGTCCACACAACATGCTCGCGGTACCTGTTGCAGAATTAAGATATAATGAATGTTTCAAGAGAGAGAAATACAAGCAATTGGCATTCTATCAGAACCAATTCGTTCCACAATACTACAAAAGCTATTGGTGTTTTGTCAGAAGAAGCAAGCGCTCGCTGGTATTGCGCGCTCGCTGGGTATCCAGCGGTCGTGGCATGCTAGGGCCGCTGGCTTCGTTTTTATCGCCCGTGGGTGCCCAGCGCTCGCTGAATTTGTGGAATTCAAATCCGAAAATATCACGTCAAATTCTCGCGAATTCATTAAAAATTCTATCAAGAATTCATTCAAAATCATGAGGAATCTGTCAGAATTCTATAGACTTTTAAAATCCACGGACTTTTAAAATCTATAAAAATCCGAAACGAATACACCCCCCTTAATCTATTTCTCTCACAAAATAAAATGGACTACATCATTTTTTTAATTACTATTTAATCATATTCATCTAAATTTTCATGCTGAAATAAATTAGGATATATATTATGAAATGGAGGGAGTACTAAACATATTTTAGATATTTTCTTAGTAAAAGAATATACTTTAAATATTAAATATTGATTTTTTAAATTTTGTGCTGAAAAGAAATTGATGAAGTTAGGTGAGAAGGAGGGAGTATTATTAACCTAAAAAATTCATGTATAATGGGAAGAGTTGATATCAATATTGCTTTTGTAAAAACAATTTGGCTTGTTTTCCTTTTGAGAAAAATAAAAATGGCAGATTTAGTAGGAGCGTTTAATTCCACGTGATGACGCAACGCGTGGACGCCCAAAAAGCGGGTGCTCTTCTGTGCGGTTCAGTCCAATTCCTTGTGATGCGCCTTCAAATTCCCATGAAAAACTTTTTGAGAGAGTCGCATCAGTAATTTAACTGTAGAGAAAACTGGAAACCCCAAACACTTTTCTGCCTTCATTTCTAAGACTCATAAATTAATAATCACATCTCCAACTCTTCTCTCTCTATCCTCCTCTCTCACACGAACTTCGCCCAGATTTTTTCAGTTTATTCACCGATTCAAATTTCTCTCACGTCTCTCCTGTAATCGCACGGACTCGTTGGCAATGACGGTCAGTATAACTGTTGTTTGCATGTGATTAATTCACTTTTTTTTTTTCAGTGTTTTCAGAGACAAATTTATCTAGTAACATTATGTATTTTTTTTTATTTCATTTTTCTTCTCCTTTTTCTGTTTTTTCGTGGTATCGATGTTGAACAGGATTAAATAGAAATTAGGTTTTGCGAATTATATATATATATATTCAGAGTGCTTAACTGGATCGAGATGGAGATTAACTATTTTCGTTATTGGTTTTTGATTTGTTGAGATTTTCTTTTCTATTTGTGGATGTTTTTCACATGAGGATATCACTAATTCAATTAATTGAGGTTTATTGATATGTCTATGTGTGTGCGGGTGTGTTTCAATGAGCTTAATAGATGAGCTGATTAATTTATTCGTAACGAGAGCTACGAGATCTAGGATATATCTTTTGCTCCTGGACTGTTGGTAATAATGGAAAGTATCTTGATCGTCCGAGCTAAGATATGGAAATATTTTAATTTTTCGCTGTATGAGAATGTTTCTGCACATGATAGGTTGTTGCGGCGCGATCCTGTTGGTGTATATTGGTGCCTGTTCGCTCACTCTCTCTCTCTCTCCACCAATACTATAGTAAAAAAGAATCTGCAAAATTGATGAACATGCACTGTACAACCAATAGGGAGTAGGGACTGATATTTTATTGTGTTCTTACATTCAATTATTTGAGTGAGATGGAGATCATCTATCATGGATAAACCTATTGAACTTTGAGCTGAAATTGTATATGCAAAATCCTCTCAACCTTCCACCATTCCCTGCCCTCTTCCCCTTCTCTCTCTCTTACTTTGCCAGCTTCCTTGTTCATGGCAGACCAGGACTGTGAAAGTGAGCAATGTGTCGCTGAGTGCAACAGAACAAGACATCCAGGAGTTCTTTTCCTTCTCTGGGGTAATTCAATATGTTGAAATGAAAAGGTTCGATCACAGATCCTTAGATTGTTTCTCCTTTATGATTCCAGTCTTGGATTCTTGTTCCATGGTGGTTGGCATTTTTTGTATACCATTGCTCATTTAGTATTTGCTTGGTTTGTAGTGAAAATGAGAGATCTCAATCTGCGTATGTCACTTTCAAGGATGCTCAGGGTGCAGAAACTGCTGTTCTTCTTTCGGTATACTTCTCCATACCCTCACTCTATCTGACGGTGGCTTTGCATGATCAAAATCCTTGGGACATAGATGATATGAAACTCTACCTAATTTTTTCATGCACACCTGCTAGAAGCGAGTGGGATTTTGTTTAGTTTTTGGAATGAGATTCATTTGTTATATTTCTGGCAACACAGTATGTAACTGCTCACAAATCAAAACCATTTGGACTACCTACCAGTGCCGCAGCCACATCCCTCCCAATCATTTTTTTTCTTTCTTTCTTTCTTCTTATAATTGTCCAATTATTGATATTTTATGCGAATTCTGGTGCATAAGCCCCTCCCACTGAACCAAATCACATAAAAAGTAACTTTTCAAACTTTTGAACTCAAAATTATAGAAAACACAGCCCCATTCAACGAATTTTTCTGCCTGCGCCCCTGCTGCTGGGACGTTACATTTTTGTTTTTCCCAAGATACTTTGATATTGTAATGTACTGTTTTTGCTGAGCCAAAAATGGACCATTCCCACAGACTAAAAAGTATCTATCTTTTTTCTCCTTACAGCTGAGTATCACTCCTTTCCTGAATCCATAATTGTTTTGGTCTAATAAGTGATTACCCATACGAAAGTTCATAATTCCCCTCTTTGTTGCTTTCCTTCCTTTCTCCTCATTATTGGGGTTCTTTTTCCTTCAATTGAATTTGGCTGATCTCTTTGCCTATTCGTCAAACTAGTTGAACTATAGAAAGGTGAATATAGGAATAAACACCTAGTCTGTTGTAGGAGACAAATTTCTTTTAGTCTGAATTCATGTGTGATTCCCTGTCTAAAGAGTTAATCCTTCTGAACCTCTGCAGGGAGCCACGATAGTGGACCAGTCAGTCACCATTGCCCTTGAACCAAACTATACACTGCCAGCATCAGCAGCAGCATCTACCGTATGGAAACTTTTGGTTCTTCATTTTTAAAATCCAACCTCTTGTGAGGAATTATTTAGGATATTATCTCTTTTTCAGGCATCACAAGGCGATACTGCTGCTGGTGGTGTTGCAGCTGCTGCGCAGAAGGCAGAGGACGTTGTTAGCGGCATGTTAGCCAAGGGTTTTATCTTAGGGAAGGATGCTCTTAACAGGGCAAAGTCTTTCGATGAGAGGCACCAACTCATATCAACTGCTTCAGCCAAAGTAGCATCACTGGATCAAAAGATTGGACTGAGTGAGAAAATCACTGTCGGAGCAACCATAGTCAATGACAAAGTGAAGGAAGTAGACCAGAAGTTCCAGGTCTCTGAGAAGACTAAGACAGCTTTTGCTGCTGCTGAGCAGACTGTTAGTAGTGCAGGAACGGCCATCATGAAAAACCGATACATCTTAACTGGCACTACATGGGTTACCGGGGCTTTCAATAGGGTCTCAAAGGCGGCCGGGGATGTCGGGCAGAAAACGCTGGAGAAAGTGGCTGAAGAAGAGCAGGGAAGAAATGAAGCTCAAGGTTACACTCAGCTTCACACAACTGATTCACCAAAAGCTGCTCCAACTACAACTCCGGCTCCAACCACAACTACTCCGACTCCAACTCCAAGCGACAAAAAACCAGACTCTCCGAAGGGCTTGATTCTCTAAATTATATGAGGTGAGAATAATTTGTGTATATAATACATGCTTGCGAGGCTGAATCGTTTACCTAGAAACTAGTTTTCCGTTTGAATATTTGGTTATTGCCTTTTGAATAAGATGTGAAATTACTTCTAGATATTGACCTGCATTCGTCATACCAACTCCTTTTTCTTTTCTTTTTTTTTCCTTTCTTTCTAATTGGAATTTACCATCTTTTATTTTAATAGTAGGTAAGTAGATATACCATTCTATAGCATTACATCTTTATATTTGTGACGAGTCTCATTTATATGCACCATAAATTTTCAAAATTTTGAAGGAAGTCACGACACGACATTCTAGTGTGTTGTATGTCTTTCCGGTTGGATTAACATGTAAGCATTTGTGAACCCTAATGTCATATCAAGCTATGTGTGTGTTTCTACTCAAAAATAAAAAATCAGGCAAAGTCCCACAGCACTTATAATTGATGTTAATCCTAATTTCTGGTCTTTTTGGATTTGGCGAATTGGTTATAAGTCGTGTTGTACCCCTTCAAAATTATGTAATGCATTAGTGACGTTAATTGCTCTATTAACTCTAGTTTGAAAATTTGGTGAATTGCATAAGAAGCATATTCCATAACTGTAGGGGATTTCATGGTGTCATATACCTACCTATTCATTATCACTCGTAAAAATTGAGTTGAAAGTCTGATCCTAGGCTTCATCATTTGGTGGAGTCTTTATTCTAAGACCAATTTAATTACCAAACTTCCATCTCAAGTTTGCTTATTAGTTAGTTGTTTCGTTGCAATAATGTGCATAATTATATTATTTATAGGTTTATAGATTAAATCTAGTTGTTGCGGCACAATCTCACTAAAGACATCTTTGAAGCATAACTAGATGAGAAAGTCTATCTATATAATTAACTTATGCATGTTGACTTGTTGAGTTACAAACACACAATCACGTTAACTATATTACATCGTCGAAGCAAAACGTAAATGAGGATTACATTTCTAATTTGTCAATACAACACAATCTTTCAAAACGAGCTTGTTTATGTAAAGTCCATACAATCAATGTAAGCTCAAGAAAAATCTTCGAAATTGGTTTTGGTTTGTATTAAATTTGTTTTCGAAATTTTAAATTCTACTTAGAGCATCTACTATGAAAGGTTTTGAATCCCATGTGGCGTGATGCTAAGGGCATCCGTAATTGTGGTAATTTGATGGGAATTTAGTGAAAAGTCCAAGGAAGCATTATTGTGGGGAAAATTAAACGAGGAAAGGAGATGAGAGATAAGAGAGAATAAGCACAATTACTCTCAAGAAAGCACCACATGAAATGAGCCCAGTTACCAATTTTTTATTTTTTTATTTGCATTATGAAAGGAGAGGAGAGAGGAGATAGAAGAAGCACAATCGCTTCCAAGAAAGCACCGCATGTAATGGGCCTACTTATCAGTTTTTTATTTTCTACTTCCCAATATGAATTCTCATGCTTTGATTTCACTTTTTTTGCTAAAGTTTATATACGTTGGAACTTGGTAGTGCAGAAATAAATTTGAATTTCTTTTTAGATATGTAAATTGTAATACTACGTTATTTTCTTATTAAGTTTAAGTAATTTTTAAATTTAGAACTTTAAGATAATTAACGTCCGTAAAATGAAAATAAATTTATTTTAATTTCAAAAAAAATATTTATAAAAGTTTTTGTAAATATCAATTATTTAAATTTTTATACATCACATATTAATCGAGTTATTTTAATTCAGCAAAACCCTAAAGAATTTCTACAGCATTTCAATTGTCACGTCATGTCTTTTCCTTACTCTTTGCATTGCAACACTTATAATTTAAATCAAATCATACTTACCTGCTAGCTTTTCTCAACACTCAACATCACAATTGAGGTTTTTTTTGCAAAAGTTGCTCACTTTTATCAAATGAGTTATACTCCAGCCAAGTACTTCATTCTTTATTTCTCCACAATTCATTCAACAATCCATCACAATTCATTGAACAAGCATTTGGGCATAGGGCTCCAAATGAATAGAGCTACTCACAAGCTATTCAAGATTCGACTAAAAAAAAGCTCATTCGAAACTCGATTCGATAATAAACGAGTCGAGCTCGAGCCTAATTTCGAGCTCGAGATTTTTATCGAGTCGAGCTTGAGTCTGACAGTGCTCGGCTCATTGAGCTCGTGAATATGTTCGGATTTGATTGTTCGTGAGCCTGTTCACGAACCTTCAGTCGAGCCTTCAATCGAGTTAGTGCACGAGTCTTAAACGAGTCGAACTCGAGCTCGAATAACATATTACTTAAGAAAATTTTCTTAAATTTATAACAAATTCGAGCTTGAACATCATATATACAAACATCAAATGAGCCGAGCTCGAGCTCAAGCTCGAATTCAACTTTATCGAGCAACATCACCCGAGCTGAACTTGCACCGAGCTCAAGCTTGGTAAGCGGGTGACGAGCCGAACTCAATCATCAAGATAAAAGCTCGAATCGAGCTTGAGCCGAGCTCAAACACCCGCATATTTAAACGAACCGAGCTCGAGCCTGCTAGTATTCTGCTCGGCTTATTTGCACCGCTATTTGGGCATGGGTTCGAATTCTTGAGATGGTGGAATTTTCACTAGATTAAATAGATACGTTCATCAGATTTATTGGTTTATTCGAATAAATTATTGATTTATTCATTATTCTTAATTCTCAAAATATTTAGCATTCTCAATAAAACCACACCATATATATATATATATATATATATATATATATATATATAGGGGTGGGCTAGAATAAAAACACTCTTAAGTGTATAAAATATAAACGTTTCTTAATGTACGAATTTTATGTAGAACACGTATGAATTTATCCAACAGAGTTACGAATTGCAAAAAATATTTTTTAATACCTTTGGGATTCGAACTCAGGACCACGAATTCATCCAAGAGGGTTACGAATCAACCGTAGATCTTGATGATCTAAGGGCTGAAAATCATTTATATTTTATACACTTAAGAGTGTTTTTATTCTAGCCCTCCCCTATATATATATATATATATATATATATATATATATATATATATTGGGAGAATTCTATATTTGATGGAATGCCAAAACCAACGATGGAACCTTGCTGATGACCAAAACATAACTTATGAATATCACAAATATTCTAAGCTGATGTAGTTTACTAAAGAAGTCGAATGTTGCTTGACCCAACTGAAAATCCAGCCGGAGTCCCAGGCTGATGGGAACATCCCAAGCTAAAGAGTCAGCAATGCGGCTGAGTTGATCGGGGTTCGTACCCAGACCACAGAGTACGAGGACTTTGCTGCTCTAAATGCTCAGCTGATAAAAGCATCAGTTTAACCTAGTGGACTTACTAAAGGACAACATGCTGATTTGTGCTTAGATTCATTCATGTCACGTCAATTCTTTAGTCAAAAGGCTCAAAGCAAAGTCAGCCCCTAAAGCGTAAACTCTTCCAAACATTAAATGCCTCTGAATATGCATTAAATGTGAATCCCACTTTTCAGAATAAAGTACAAAGGATGATTGTTGGACAACAACATCAAGTACGGATGTGCAGATCTTTCATCTTAGCCATTCCTTGCTACAACGGGAAGAATGCAAAGAGGACATCATATCAAAATCTGAAGAAGGTTATGTCTAACAACTAGATTCATTTTTCGGTCTATATATACATCGGAAGAAACAGACGCGTGGTGGTGGTGGTGGAAAACATGAAGTTGTTGTGTATTGTTAGACTACATTCTTAGATTCCGACAACTCTCATGAATAGGAACTAGATCTTCATTGTAAATTCCAAGCGTATAACTTGTAATACATTTGTAGTTTGTAGACTAGGCGTTTTCAATGTAAACATCCTAAGCCTAGCATTGAACACACTGATCTTCAGAAACTATTCATTGTAACAATGTGTTCACTTAGTTGGATAAACCCCCCTTCTATAACTTTTCACCAAGCTGTTAAGACAAAGTGAAGAAGTAAGGAGAAATCGACGAGTAAGCCTTGAGTGAGAAGTGTGAAAGTAGGCGAGCAACATGATCGCAACCACAAAAGTTGTCAAGTACGGGATTGCAACCACGTAAATTGCCAACGAGACTGCAACAATAGAAATTTCTAAGTACGAGACTGCAACTGTATAAATTGCTAAGCAGCGAGATTGCAACCACAGAAATTGCTAAGTACAAGGTTAAGGGATTACCCTGAGGATCAAGGTCGTGAATGTAGGAAGAGTTGCTCCGAACCACGTAAAAATTCTTATGTGCTAACTTAAATTTTCTTTTACTGTTATGTTGCTTGCATGGTTACTTTGCTAGACTAACTGTTATCAAGTCAACAAGGCTTTGGTAAAAGAAAATTGATTGTGTTTTACAATATGTACTTAGATTCACATTTTACTTGCAAAACCTTTTAGCAAACTGACCTCATGTATTACAAACTGCACCTACACAAACTGTTTATCAAAACCACACCAGTCTGACTCAAGTAATCTGCTATGAGAATCAACAAAAGATTTTCAACAACGCGAGTCTCATAGTCCGCCGAATTTCGCATGATAGTAACTAAATTCACCAAAAGACTTTCACAGCAACTCATGAGAATCAAACAAAAGACTTTCACAGCAACTCAATTCACCAAGCAGGTTGTAACTCTTATTAAAGTGCATTATTCATTGTATTAGAGCAGCAATCAAGAATAACAAGATTGAATAATAGCTTCAAACACATTTCTAACTCTAATTTCCACAAACACGGTATGTTCCCTACCATCAAAGCCTTAGTTTTTCAGTAAATCAATAAAGAAAACAAACATAGATGATGATGATGATAATAATAATAATTTGAGCAGCGATATTAGGAAACAGAGTTGCCTCGTCGGAGACATCTTGAGTCGATGGCGTTCGGCCGATTCCTAAAATAGGGAGATAATTAGGCATTACTAAGTATAAGTTTTTCAATAGATTAAATAGAGAAAAAGAAAAAGAATTAGAACAGGGGGAAGAGACTACAATTGCAGTCGCGAGCCTGTTATGATATCCCACATCGGTTCGACATGAAAGTGTGGAATGGTATATAAGAGGGTCAACCCTTTACTTTTGACCATGGTTTTGGGTTAAATTAAGGCTCCCTAACTTATAAGTCTAACAATTTGGTCCAACCTGCCATATCCGGAAGTTTACGGGAGAGGGCTACCTGGGGAGAGTGTCGCACGACTCCAGGGGCTCGAAGGCGACCTGCCTGGGTCGATCCAAGGCTTCACAGAGTGAGAGTCGTCCCTGGACGTTCGGTCTTAATGAGGGATGGATTGTTACGATATCCCACATCAGTTCCATGTGAAAGTGTGGAATGGTCAATAAGAGGGGGTCAACCCTTACCCTTGACCATGGTTTTGGGTTAAGTTAGAGCTCCCTAACTTATATGTCTAACAGAGCCACTGCGGCGGAGGCGACCGTTAATGCTGCCCGCACCATCGTGGTCCGGGGTGGCCGCCAACAACAAAGAGAGAGAGAGATTGAGCAAGGAAGAGAGAGACAAAGAATAAGATAGAGAGAGAAACAGATGTGAGAAGGAGATGGATGCGGAGTGAGCGAGGAAGAGAGGGGAAGCAGAGGCGGCGACGATCGTCGGCGCTAAATCCGCAGCCGCGGCTCGCGGCGGCCACCGCAAACAGAAGAGAGAGAGAGATAAATCTGCTTTCATTTTAAGAAAATTCTAGATTTATTTATTTATTTATTAAATCTAAGTAATTAATTTAGTTGGGCTTAAATGATACTTGGGCCAGTGATGGGCTTATTATTATTATTCCTAATAGGCTTATTAAAATAAAGTTTCTATTGGGCCTTGATAGTAGATTAAGTTATGGATATAATTTAATGAAATTGGACCCTTAAATTATTTTATTAGACTATTATATTTTTAAGGGTTAAGTACCAATTTCCCCCCTATCGATGGCGTCCCTATCGCGTATAGGACCCTATAGTCAGGGTAAGCGCTGTTTACTACCTCAACGTGGCAAAATCGAACCAATTTTCCATCCGCGTTTTAACACCGTTAAAACGCCGTTAGATTTTTTTTAATTATGGTGGGCCCCAGCTCTCTCTCTCTCTCTCAATTCCGGCCAAATCTCTACCCTTCCTCACCGGAATCGAACCCAAATTCAACCGGTGGTTCAGTTTTTCCGTTTGGAATCGGGCAAGCACTATTGTGCCTTCGGCAAGCGCTATGGTGGCCAGCGTTGTCTGTAGATGACAGTCGCCCTAGATGTAGTTCCTTTCAGCGTCATCGGCAGTTGGGGATGCTACATCATCCTTTACCAGCACGACCGTCGTGCAAAGGCACAGCAGCCAATCGCAGGTGGGGCATTGAATCGCGGTAGCGACGGGAATGTTTCGGCCGACGTGGGACTGTGGAGTAGCGTGCGGCAGCGCCGCGCTACAGAGAGAAACCCTAGGCGACGCAAGTTTCAGCCAAACCTTAGTCCAGATGCGGGTGAGAGAGAAGGCGTGTCACAGCCCAAAACCATTTACTTCATTTGCAAATTTTATTTGAAAATTATTATATTTTTTAGTTATTAAAATATATATCTATGAGTCGAGTTTGTGTTTAATCTAGTTGCGCCCCTAGTTAGATATATCACTTTAAATTATAAATTATGCCTTTAAAAAAAATATAGATTTATATTATCTAATACTCTGATTTAAGATGGGACCACGATTACATTTTATTTTACATATTAGACCTTAATTATATTTTTATTCTTATTTTCTTGATATTGGACTAATGATATAGTAAAATCCCATGACATTTTTTAGTAAATTGTGAGCATTAATTTCTTTCCTTTACTAATTCCTTGAGATAAAAATTACGTGCCTTTCTTTTCAGCCACATTTTTATGTTTATTCCTCAGCCACATTTCTTTAATTCTTGGGGAGCACGCATCATTTTAATTTAATAGTCTTGTGCATCATGAAATTCATTCAATTTAAAGTTTATCTACCAGTTTCCACCGCCTCATTTTTATCATGTTTACTTCTTTCCATTTTCTGAAAAGATTTCAAAACCTTTCAAAACCGTAAATTCAACCATTGATGTTTCCTCTCACCACATATCTCATTCTGCTACTCTCATTCAGCTGGTAACTTTAATTATTTCTGTAGTTTCATTTCAGTACATCGGTTATTTTATTTTAGGCAAAAACCAAACTCCCCAAAATCCTATTTATTCTACACAGCATAATAGAATCCATAGCAGATGCATAATCATTTTATTTTTCTGTAATAATCAAAAGAAAGAATAAAATGAAATTAGAAACATAGAAGTAGAGTGGAGACGGGGAGTTGTTGGTGAGCGGATGCTGGACCGCCGGTGAAGCGGCGGCGGTTAATAGTTAGCGGCGTAAGCAATAGGAGAAGGGGAGCCACGCCGCCGGCGCTGTACGCCATGGCAGCCGGCGGAGAGAAGCCGGGGTGGCGACCGACGAGGGAGGAGCCAGAGGCCGCGGCGCGGTGGCTTTGGCCGCTGCCGTGCTATTCCGGGCGGACAGAGAGAGCAGGTGGCGGGGCGGTGCTGCTGTCAACGCAGAGGGCGGCGATGGCAGCCCCGCTGCTGCTGTCGGCCAGGAGGTGAAGGAGATGAGGACGGGGCGGTGGCACTGGCAGGCGGCGAAGAGAAGGACAGAGGGGGATGAGAGGCGAGGGCGAGAGATGAGGGAAGAAGGGAGATAGGAAGAAGATGAGAGGGAGGAGGGCTGAGAGGGAGTGAGACTGCGTGAGTTTGTGTGTTGGTGTGCGTGTGGGTGAATTTAAGTTGAGATTAGATGATGGGCTGGGGAATGGGCTTTAATTGGGGCTTAATTTTATTAAATGATTGGGCTCTTTTTAAATATCATATGGACTTCATATTTTTTTAAATTTTCATTATTACATTGGACCTGATTTTATTAAAACCCAACTCAAAAGAAGCATGCATTTTTATTATTCATTAGACCAATTATTTTCAAATGATTTTATGATAATAAATTCTTAAGATTTAAACTAGTACTATTATTATTATTTTTAAGTTCAATTAGGCCCTTATATTTTATTATTTGAATTTATCTGACTAGGTGCGGCGCGACTAGGACGTATATTTTGTTTGAATTACTCAGAATTAGCTTTCAAGTTGAAGTTCAAATTCAGGTGTGGGATTTATTTCAGTACATGCTGTGGTTAATCTTTGTCCATTTTAATATTATGTGTTTACCATATGTGAGTTGCATTAAATTATATCGCTAGGGGCCCGCTCAATGGGTCCAGGACTTCACAGTCCTTGGTATGCCACAATGCGATTTCATGTTAAAGTTATGGTTGCAACCAGTCGCCAGGGGCCGGCTCAATCGGTCCAGGACAGAAAGGTCCTTGGTATGCCACCGTGCGACTTTCAGTTACGAATGTATTGATCATATGTGATTCTCATTTTATTAACGTGGACAATGATTGCATGTTCCCACACTGAGTGTACCCTGTATGCTCATCCCATACTTAACATTTTCAGGTTTTTAAAGGCCGAAGGCGCGTGGAAGGTCGAATGGCGAATCAAATGTTTTGAATTTAGCATTACTTAAAAATGTTATTTTGAGTAAAGTATTTTAAATAAAATGTTTCTTTTCTTATTTTCACATTAAATATTTATTTATATTCATAGTTTTTCCGCGTGCGTTTTCATTTAAAATTAAAATGGATTTGAGTGTCACAAGGCGGACCGGGTCAGAGGAGTTGGGGAGGAAGGAGGTGGCGGATTTGGAGGGTTTCAGGGGCGGGGGAAGCTGCTGGGTTTGGAGCTGGAGGAGAAGAGGGTGGTCCAGTGGAGGAAGGGCCGAGATCTGGCCGGAATTGAGAGAGAAAGTGAGAGCTGGGGCCCACCATAATTAAAAAAATATATATTTTTTCTAACGGTGTTAACATCCGTTAAGTAGCGGGGGGTATTTGGTGTGATTTTGCCACGTTGAGTTAGTAAACAACGCTTACCCTGACTATAGGGTCCTGTACGCGATAGGGACGCCATCGATAGGGGGAAATTTGGTACTTAACCTTATTTTTAATTTGAGACTAATAATTAGATTGGTTAATTAAATTTCCTAAACAAGTTGAATTATTTTAGTTAATGGTTATTTATTAAATTAGTGCGAGTAAAGTTATGATTAACGCTAGAGTTATCATTATCGCAGTTTAAGTCTTTGTTTAGTTAATATGTTGGTATTTATTGGTAGATTTGCCAAATAACAGCTAGTCTTTATACCATAATTTTCAATAGAACTATCACCTTAAGACCAACACAAGTATTCTTTTAAATCAAGTCCATATTATTTTTTCATTATTTATTAGTCAGCTAATTTATACTGAAGGTCAGATACAAGAAAGCGGGTAAAACAATAGTTCAGAAATATTTGTATCGTTAGGCCACGATCAGGTGGGCTTTCTTATGTAAAATTTGAGGTTTTAATTACGTTGTAGTTAAACAAAATTTGTGAACTATTATCACTGCCTATCAATTTTAAGATTTATGTATGATACCTATTTGGCACCAATAGTTATTTTAATCCAATTCGGATCATGTTCTATCCAGATGTTTAACAGGATTAGTGTACACAAGGGATCGTAAGCCGGTTTAACGTATCAGCTGGTCTGTGACCGTAGAAGGTGGCCATCTTCTCGCCGCACAGTTATCATTGCAAATATGGTAGAATACGAAGAAATATAGTCTGATCAGACGAATTTTAGTATAAGTAAAATGACTAGTGGGTACAGAGTTTTTACTAAAACTTTTGTGCGCCATGAGAAAAGGCATGACGATTACAGCTTAATATGCATGTATATAGCTTTGGCTCGTGTCCACTGAGTATTTTAAACTCAGCCCTGTATGTATTTATAAACGTGCAGGTTGAGCAGAGGCGATGATGATATGGTGTCGACGATCCTTTTGTTATTTTGAATGTAAATACTGAGATGTATGTCTTGAACATGTTTTTCAAGACAGTCATTCCGCTAGGAGCACTTGTTTTGTTTAGAAATCACAATAAGCATTTTCCATTATGATCTTTATATGTAAATTACACTTTTTTGCTCGTTATAATCTTTTCCAGTTTATAAATAGTGACTTCTTTATGTGTTAGAGTTTTCTTTCGGTTCAGTGCAAACATTCGATCCACCTTTATGAATTTATGCCCTTTCTTATTCCTGCTTCTTAATTCCTTCCCTTGGTCACGATTCCTCGAATTAACTATCCTTAGTTAAGCCTGGTCATGACAATTATGGTCTTTCAAACTCCAAATTAGATTATGCTCATAAGTCAGTTATTATCTTTCAAGCTCCAGACAAGATGATGTTCATAACTATTACGGTCTTTCAAGTTCTAGATGAGATGATGCTTAAAACATAGTTATAGTCTTTCAAGTTCGAGACGAGAGGATATTAAGAAGTCATATGTGATCTGTTAAGTTCTAAACAAGATGATTCTCATAAGTTAATTATAGTCTTGCAAACTCCAGACGAGATGGTATCCACAAGTAATTTATGGTTTGTAAGATCCAGACGAGATAATGCTCAAATGTTAAATTTGGTGTTTCAAGCTTCAGATGAGATAATGCTCAAAAGTTCGATGTTCAAAAGTCAAATGTGGTATTTTGAGCTACAGATAATGATTTGATTTTATAAGGTCCATATAAGATGATACTTAGATGACAAATGTGGTCTTAATTAAATTATTTCTTATCTGTCAATTTTTTTTTTAAATACAAACTTAAATAAATATTTTTTTTATACGATTACAGCAAATGAGGCACATTAATCTTCTATTATATCCTACATCAAATTTATAATTTTTTTTCTTTATAAATTTATAAAATCTTCAATCGCATATCAACCTTTTATAAAACTTTATCAAATGAAAACTTATATAAAATGATATTTCTATTATCCCAACCTAAAATTAACATTTAATTGACAAAAGTGATTGAGATTAATACAATTTCAAATATTGTACCACCAATTTAATTTGATCAAATCAAATTAATTAAAAAAATAACTGATATACAAACTATTTCATATGATATAACCATAAAAATAATAAATAATAACGTAAAGTGATTTTTTGTCGAATTTCGACGAGTTACATGCTATTTTATATAATGGGAATGATTATAAATAAATAAGAGTTGAGAGATTTTGAAATGGTCGGACTGTCACATATGATTAAGTCATTTTCTTATGTGAGAATTGACATTTGTAGCCTAAAGCACACAGTTTATGACTTTTTTAACCACCTCTTTTAAAGAATGACTTTTCTAGCCAAAATCCTCTTTAAAGACAATTGCGCCCCTAGGTCAACTGTGCACGTTGTGATTCAACTGTGTACAAGTATTGAAAAATGGCTTAATTATAGTGCTGATCCCCCGCTTCTCAAAATGGTATCAGAGCGGGTTTTTAATGAGGAATTATATTATGTTTAATTTATTTTATAGTTAACCTAAGTGGATTAACCTATGTGGGAGGAGACTCCATTGAATTGGAATGGATCCGGACGAATGTCCGAGATGTCTTGTATACAGGATATCTTTCCAAATTTTGGAAAGAGAGGCACGTCACCTAATGGGTGAATTACGATGGTGTTGGAGAGCACTCATGCTCAACCTTACCGAGGACGAGGAAACTATCCGTGAGATCATTACGGACTTTCGGGGGCATCTTGATGCCTTACTGGAGAATGCCGTGGCCAAAGCGGCAAACAGACGAGCCAGAGACAACCTCCATCAACAATATCATATTTGATGGAACCAAAGGACAAGGCGGGAGTAGCTTATCCAGGCTACCACAAGATCGAGCCAAACTCTTCCGACAACGTCAACTTGCAGGAGATCCAAAGAACGGTAGAATATTTTGGCGTGAAGCTGTATGATCTACCGATGGAGTTAAGCAGAATATCACTCAAACAAGAGGAAATCCTGACCCTCTTGCGTGATATCCAGAAGAAGGTGGAGGAAATCGAAAGGCGAAAACCATGTTCCGGAAGAATTCGGAATAAATGGTCCAAAGACCCGACGTATCCACTACCAATCAAAGCCGAGCCCAAGGATTTGAGCCCGGAGGACATAATCCGAATCATGAAAGGCAAATCTCATGAATAGCCTTGATCGAATCGGATTGGAGGATCTACAAGAATTAGTAGAATCATTTGCTAATTTAAATATGGTAGATCTAAAGATGAACCAAGGAGGGGAGATGCCTAAACAAGAGTATCAACCCGAAGGATCATCCAGAGGAGATAGGGTTCGTGAGGAGGAAGTTCATCAACAGCGAACCAGAAAAAGGAGATGGCCCAAAATGCAGGATACACCTGTAGGAAAGGTCACACTAGAACCAATCCACCCCTATGGATTGATTCTCAACCTTGATGAAGCCAGTTTTAAAAATTGGGAAATTCTCATCGACGACTGGACTTCAGCCATGAAGATTTTGATTGCCACGATGGAGTACAATAAAGAAGAATTTATCAAAATCTTCGAGGCAAGCTTTTCCGGAATGCTAAAACAATTCTGGGAAACAGCGTCAACTGAGGCAAAGAACGAGTTGTTCAAAAAAGAATTAGCTCTGGAAATCCTCAATGTTGCTTCACACCAGGTGAAAATCCATTTCCTTGGAATGGGTTTCTTCGAAGCGGCAGGAGACGAAAAGCGGAAGAAGTATCAAAAGGCACTTTACAATCTAAGATTGGTGGTGCTCGAGCCAAAAGCTCTTGATCAATTTCTGCGTCTTTATACCCTATATACTCATATGGGGTCAGTTGATGATCGGATTGCCAGGGACCTCTTTTTTACAAAGTTTCCGAGTCCATGGAGGGAAATGTTCATCAACGAATACGTGTCACCAGGAGATTATCCACTGGATAGTACATCAAGGCGGATGTCCTATGTTCACAAAAAGCTGTCCGAATGGTGCCAAAAGGCGGCGGACCAGAGAAACCTCAAGAAATTGAGGAAGCTCAATAAAGACTCTCCATTGATGTGCGACAATCTTGATCTTCCGACAGAGATTGGAGCCGAGTTGCTGTATCAACGGAGGAGTAGAAAGAGACATAGGTATCAACCCTATGAAAGAAAATAAAGGAGCAGTTCTTGGAAGCCAAGAACTATGTAGACCAGACAGAAGGCACGCTCCTACAAATCAGGCCAACGGAGCGGACCATCCAGGAACCGATTCTCATCCCAAAAGAGAATCCCGGCAAGGAAAACTTTCAGGCGTACTCAAGCCAAAGCAAATGAAAGTTTCAAAGATTGCAACTGCTGGACATGCGGTGCAAAGGGGCATATTTCAACCAATTGCCCAGACAACGAGAAAAGGAAGATAAGAAGATTCGAATCCACACCGGATATCGAAGATGCTATCTACCACCAGGAATTGATACCCGTATATCAGTTCGAAGATATATCCTCTGATGAGAGTATATACGAACAAGAAGAAGTCTTTAGTTCTGAAGAGTCGGAGATGACCGATGGATCAACCGGAAACGAGTCAGACTAAAGAAGAACACGAGGTCTACCATACCCAGAAGGAGGATCAGAATGGATTCATTAGCCATTTTCTGATTCTACAAGAAGTGGTGGTGAAGAAGCTCGTGAAAAAACTCAAGAAGGAAATCGAGGAAGTTAGAACCTACCAAGGGTTTTCTAGTGGAAGAATGAATCAAGTTTTTCAAAGCTTGATTCCATCCAAAAGGAGGCATCATGTCTATTTCGGCGTTACCAACCGAGAAATGGCGCTTCCAATCGAGATTACAAGTAATCAGGTGGAGATCCAACTTGTTCCAGCCGAAGATATACGGCGGGATCTTCAAAGAATGAAGCCAGAAGTCGCGAATACGATGAAATGGATTCATATTGGAGCAATTCAATTGATAATCAAATCTTCCCTCTTCCCAGGGACAGACCAACCAATTGATGTTGCACTCTGCGACAAGAGAATTAGAGATGCCAAAGAATCAGTTCTTGGAGCTTTTTCAGGCAATCTCTATGCCAATAAGATTATAACCGAATTCTACCCACAAATCGCTTATAATCTACAAGATTCATCCTTCAGCAGAGCCCTGACACTCTATCAGGACTACAAACGGAAGGAGCTTATGACGGGAGGAAATAGGCCATACTCACTGACTTATCAAGTCTCGTATGCCTTATCAAATTCCCATCACACGGAATTATTTCTGGGAAAAGAGTTTATTGAAATTCCAGAAATATTCAAGGAGGTAGCCAAGGCAGTCAATCCAAACCGAGTGGAAATTCCCCAAATCAGGGAAATCGACATCGACGTTGGAGACAAGCAGGTGCTAAGCCATGATCAGAGTCTCAGAATGGGAGCACCAAGGCTATCATTCCAGGGAAATAGGCTAACTTCAGGGCCTATTACAAGAAGCTTCTCTCATTCATATGAAAGAAGGGCGATTCAGGAAACACCAATCCCGAACATGAGAATCAAGCTCAAATGTCCCGAAGGATGGAGAAAGGTTTCCACAAGATTTGATACAACCGAAAGGAAAAACCAGTTTCCTTGCGACACGTTGTATCATCTGGCAAATCCAAAAAGCAACCGATATATCGGAATTCTGGAGGTCGGAGGCTTTGAAATCCAAGTCGAAGGCCAAGCCGGAGAAGAAGCTGACGTCCTGATCTTAGGATGAGATTTCCTTGACAAATATCCGCCATGGTCATGGAAAGCAGGAGGAATGGAGATCACAATCGGACGCAAAAGATTGATGATCCAATGACAAGTCCATTCTCAATATACATCTCTGTTGGGATGTTATACGAAAAATTCAAAGCAGAATATTTTGCTGCTTATGTGGATTCAGGAGCAGGAATCTGTACAGCAAAACGAGGAGTCTTTCCAGCAGAAGTTGAAGAAGAACTGCCTCGAATTGCGGGAAGAGATTTCTCTAAAAAGATTTTGCTCCTATCAAAGGGAGTAAAACAGACGGAAATATTGATCGGAGGTGCAGGACAGACACCTTGGTACAAGGTCAAGACTCCACCGATATATTTCCATGATACCGGAGCAGATATATTATTTGGAAATAATTTTCTGCAAACCTTCAAGAGGTATACACAGGACAATGAGGCCAGGAGGCTGGTGTTCACAACCAATTGTGACCACAAGATCATTGTGCAGAGGCTCAACGGAGCTTTTAATCGCTCGATGCCAATCAAATTCCGCAGCAAGCGTGGTGATGATGGCAGACTCCGACGACCACAAATGAAGGATCAACGGAGATTCAGAGATATTATGCTCAAATGCAGAATCGAGGGATTCCCAGATCTCTCCGAGGAAGAAACCCAAATCCTCAAAGTCTCCCTGATATCACACCAAGATATCAAGGAAGAAGAACAGGTGTCCTTAGCCGACGTCAAAAGGAGGATTCAGAAGTGTTACCATGAGAATCCTTTGGCATGGTGGGACAAGAACCAGCTCAAAGCTACCTTGAAAGTTAAAACTGGAAAGGAGCATGAGTTCGTAAGGTTCAGACCTATCCTGATGAACACTCAAGATCAACAGGATATGAGGAGTATAATCAAGGAACACCTTGATTTGAAGCTGATCGAACCAGGGAAGTCGCCCTACAGCAGTCCTGGATTTCTGGTGAGAAATCATGGGGAGATCAAGCGAGGAAAACCAAGATTGGTCATTAATTACAAAGGGATTAATGATATTCTTGAGTTTGACGGATATTTCATCCCAAGCAGAGAACACCTTATCAACTGCATCAGAAGTGCAAGGGTATTCTCAAAGTTTGATTGCAAGTCAGGTTTCTACCAGATTCGCATGGAGGAAAGGAGTAAGAAGTTCACAGCCTTCTCAACTTCACAAGGACATTATGTCTGGAATGTCATGCCACTGGGGTTAGCCAACGCGCCTCAGATATTCCAAAGGAAGATGGATAATCTCTTTAAAGATTATTCTTCGTTTATGTTTGTTTATATTGATGACATCCTTATTGCATCAAAGAACATTCATGAACATGTTAGGCATCTGGAAATCTTTGCGGATGTTTGTCAACAAGAAGGACTAGTGCTGTCTGAAAAGAAGGCAGTCATAGCCACCCAGAAGATGGAGTTTCTGGGTATTGAGATCGATGAATCTGGAATGATTCTACAAGACCATATTGTGGAAAAAGTCCAGAATTTCCCAGAGGATCTCAAGGAGAAGAAGCAGCTCCAAAGTTTTCTCGGAGTTGTCAACTTTGCATGGATGTTTATCAAAAACCTTGCAGAACAGAGAAAAGTCTTCAGTCCACTACTGAAGAAAGATGTTCCATTTATATGGAAGGAGGAGCATCGGGAGGGTATGAAGAAGTTGAAAGAGATTTGCAAAAATCTCCCGAAACTTTCAATACCACAAGACGAGGATGACTTGGTCCTCTATACAAACGCGAGTGATTCATGGTGGGCAGCTGTGCTCACAAAGATCACCCCATATGGAGAAGAACCTTGCAGATATTGTAGCGGTCTTTTCTCCGACAACGAAGCTGTGCGATGACACATCAACGAGAAGGAATTCTTTGCAGTGCGAAAGGCGTTCAAAAAATGGCCTCTTTTCTTACTTGCTAAGAAATTCGTTTTGAAAGTTGATAACACTAATGTTAAAGCTTTCTTAACAAAAAAGATTGAATCTAAACCTGAAAAGGCTAGATTGCTTAGATGGCAAGCAGAATGCCAATATTATGGTTATGATATTGTCATCTTGAAATCTGATCAAAATGTTCTTGCAAATTTCCTAACAAGGGATGGAGCACCCTGAGGTGGAGGCCATCGAAGCAAAACAGGCGCAGCTCTTTGAAAGTTTAGAGTTGCTACAACAGGAATGACAGAAGTGTGTTTTACACACCAAATAAGCAGGGAAGATACAAGCGGCTGATGAAGCTCAAGTATCTAACCAAATTGATGCATGCTTCATGAAGATGTTCAATCTTCAAGAAGTACTCAACAAGCCGCTCTTGCGCGTTATCCGAGATAATCGGATTAAAGCAATGCTTTCCGTACAGGGCGGATTACCTGTAGCAGGGGATTCAAGTACCCCTAGCACAAGTCCTAAGGCAATGGCTTCACAGCCGGACCCTCAAGGAGAAGATGTTGTTAAGGGGTCACACCCTGAATCAACATGTCAACCCTCCACCTCTGGGGTAAAAGAGGAAGAGATCAATCTTAGGCCAATGACAGGCCAAGTTAAGGTTGATACTAATTTTATTGAAATTTCTCCTTCTTGGCAGATGTATCAGGACAGGTGGGAGAAACTTCTCACAAGAAAGGGCATTAATCCGGGAAATTGTCGGGTTGATGTTGGAGGAAAATATCCACGGGTTTGGACGACTCCAGGAGCCAATCCAAACGATGTTAAAGAATGGTATGAGTTTGGGGCGTTAGCCTCAGTTTATACCACCGCTCCAGCCTTCACCGAGATCAAGGGTCTACCCAAATGGATCCAAAAAATGGTGTTTGATGCATGGGAGAACAACGAGTCCCTCAAACGGGGAGATGTTCTGGAATTGTACTGTTTCAGTGCGGCCCCAGAACCAGTTGGAAAAGGAATCCATGAAGCCTTCCACTTCATCAAGCTTCGGAGACCTGACACGGGAGCCCTGAACCGGATCAAAGTTCCCGATTTCCAGGCCGCAATCGTCTCAACATTCAAGGAGGACCAAATTTCCACGAGACGAGCATGGGGTCTATAGGTCTGTCTCACAGAGATGGATAAAATGAAGTCCAGATTCAAGTTCTACCAAAGTTCAGATCTGGGAACATTCCTGGTTAACACAATGACAGGAATTACGACCCCTTTTGCCGAAAAATCTTTCGAGAAAAAACGGCAAATGTTATGGGAAAACAAGATAGCGGGGAGCAAAGAGACTCGTCGCAAATTTTGCAACATGGCTCATCTGGGCCATTGGATTGAGAAAATCTGCGATCAATGTTCAACGCAGAAGGAGCCAGAATTCGACAAAGGATTCTTCCCAAAGCCTGACAGAAGGAGGTTCCGGTCTGATGAACATGATGAGCATCAGACTCCAAAGGGAAGAAACCCTCGGGCACCAAAAAAGTAAGGTGGCCGACAAAGCAAAGTGAATCATGTGATTCACAGCAAGGAAGGCACCCACAAAGAAACGACAAAAGTGGGTGGAAGACATGACGGATCAACTATCCACTAGCAAAAGTGGGTAATTCTACAGGAACTCCACTCACCAAAAGCAGAAGACAAAGTTGGGTGGAAGATAAAGAAGCTGGACCTCACCAACCATTATCACAAAAGGATAAAGGAAGGTTCAACTCCATGTGAAGGCACTAACTAGTGTCGTCAATCATGGCCGACAAAAGATGGTGGACGTCACATTCAAGATAGCTGGCCACAAAGAAAGAATTCAAGGCCAACTACCAAGCAATTATAGAGGGGATCAAACCTCTATATAAACTCAAGCTCTGGAGAGAAGAAGGCATCCGAAAATCACAACACATTTTCACAAACACATTCTCTCTCTAGAAAAATTATCCTTGTATTTTAAATTTTAGTTTTCAAAGGTTTTTAGTTTTAAGTTTTTAGTTTCTTTTATTTTATGTATACAAGTATTAGCTACCAATGAGTAGCTAAACAAGTTAGTCTCCTCCCTTAGGGAGATTATTATGAAATAAATTAAATATTTTATAATTCCTCGTTAAACGCTTTGTTTTTGCCCAACTTTCGGTTTAGTAAAAATATTTTCTTTACATTTATCAACAAAAGTATTGGACGTCGAAACACAGTGAAGGAGGAAGGTTGCAACCATCTCTTGCGAGTGCGTGGTTGGACGAAGGCCGGGGAGGCAGAAGGTCCGTAAAACGCGACGTGAACTGACTCCTGAAGGTGACCATTCGGCGAAAGGTATACTGTTGATTTATGTTTAGAATTATTTTGAAGTGTTACGGAAGCATGTTGGGTCTGGTATTACTGTTTGCATGTATTAATTAAGCATGATTGTAGACGAAGGGCTGTTTGGTCATTTGATTGGCTTTTGGTTACTAAAGTCCTACTTTAAACTTGTGGCTATATAAGTCTCTAACTATGTGAGTTTGGCTAAATGTGTCTTTTCCCCTTTTCTTATTATATGCTAAATGATGATTTTTTACATCCTACATATTTGTATGTGATTATTAATTTAGTAATAGCAACCAAGTAAAACGTGATATAAAAGATGGACATCACCCGACCTTAGCTCAGTTGGTAGAGCGGAGGACTGTAGTTTGTTTGCAGATGATCCTTAGGTCGCTGGTTCGAATCCGGCAGGTCGGAATATCTGGTTCGAATCCGGCAGATATAATTTTTTTTATCCATATTACATATTTTATTCAAAATATATTACTATATGACAACGGGAAAAAAGTGCTTCGTCTACGAAATGAAAAAAAAAATGGAGAAATTTAAAATTTAAAGATTGATGGTTAATTGAGGGCCTAATGAACTACTGATATAATTTTACTTTATTGATTTTTAATTTTGCTTGACATTTATTTCTCCTTAACTTATAAATTTACCATTGATATTAATTTAAATTGAAAATTTCTTTTATAATAGTATAATATACATAATTGGAAATCCATGTACATAATTGAGGTTCATTTGTATTTGCAAAGTAATCTCGAAAAATTGCTCAAGACTATTGAAATAACAACAAAAGCCCAACGCCAAAAAGTAATGTTCCATTTCACGTAACATTGAAGAAAGATCAGCAGTACTGATTATAAAGTTCATTCTGAAAACTACATACTGCTTCACACTCTATTAATGCAAAGCGTCCAAAGCCTTCAAAAACAATAAGGTAACAAGCTGCATGTAAGGTCACAATCTACAGTTCATTTGCCTGAAAATTTTGAAGCAACAATAAAAATGTCTGATAAAATCGCCGTTTGCATGTTAAATTTGTCATCATCATCACCATCAAGAAGTTTTTCCGCATTTTCCTGTTTGAAGCTGAGTAATAATGTAGGCGTAGCCAAGGAATCTCAACCTTCTGATTATGCAACTATAAAAGTTTCAGTCCACCAGTCACATCATCAACTAGGTCAGCTGGTCCTGCACACAAATGAAAGAGAACAAATGTACGGCAGACAGACTATTGTGAAGGGGGATTATATTACTTGTTGCTAGTGCGTAAATTTGCTTTGTTTTTTTGTCAGGCAGAAGATGCAATCTCCAGAAAGGTATGATACGGTGCAAGCTTTCATTACATTGCTTCTGAATCAGAATTTAATTGTGTCTAGACGTCTAATATTATGTATTAGAAAGAAGAGACGCGAAAAACTAACCCAGGACTGCCATCACTGTTCTTGAATCTGAAAAATAGGAATGAGTTGAATGTTGTTAGCCAATGAAGATAATCTAGACAAGGGAGATAGTTCTTGTAACAAAAAAGGACGGATATAAAACATTTTCTCTCTATGACTTTAAGGCGTGGAATAAACTTTTTATTTCTCACAACAAATTGAACATAAAAAACAATACAGGCATTAGTTCAACATTTCTGGCACAACCACACAAGTACTGCATCAGAAAACAAATAGTATGTCACTCACTTGGAGCAATCTGTGTTCTTCCAGCATCAATTGTAACGTGTGTTGGTAAGTTTAGTGATTTTGCCCTTTCCTGCATGAGTAGTAAAAAATGGTTAGACATAAAGCCAGAAAAGATCAAAGTAAATTAACTTCAGATATCCATGTAGTCTAAAATCAAAATGATGCTAATTTGACCAAAGTTGCTCCATGGGGATTCAAACACTTAATAGCTGGTGATGATCTCCAAAATGTAATTGAAATAATTTTATCTATCTTGATTTACATCTCTTTCTAGTTGAGATGACATCCATGATCCAACAGATGATTCTACGATCAATTACAATGTTTCTAATTTCAAAGAGCAAGTGCAGTAGCAGATAGGATGAAATATCCCATGCTATACATAAGAGGTGGATTCTTCAACTACAGGAAGCTTATATTTTAGAGGATATATTGATTCCTCAAATGTAGGTTTGAACATTTTTCTGTCATTCTTATTCCTTTCTACAACGTGTAAATGACCATCTGTACATTATTATTATGTTGCTATTTAATTATAAGGAATAATCTACTGCTGTGTTCTTCATAACAATAATAATAGTATTTCATGTATAGTTGCCTGCATCATTCTTGCTGCTAGCCTGCTAACAAAGCAGTGCAGCTTAATTTATATTCAGGGTTGATGCTATAGAAGCTAAAACATATGCATTCCATGATAAGGCAATACAACAATTTGAGATGCCAGTGTGACCTGTAGAACAAGCATATCATCTTCACTTTCAATTTTCACCACCACCTTAACCTGCCCACACATTTCCCATCTGTATAAAGGTGAATTCAAAGCTGTAAATATATATGTACAACTAATCATATTGGAACTTGAGAATCATTTCCAATAGGCCTACATGTACCTGCTTAAAGATTTTGGTGCTCGGTTCAGGATTTTCTTGTACAGCCCCAAAGTTGCATGGCTACAACCGGAAAGTTATTTTAATTTGGGTCAGAATGAAATATAGGAATGTCACTAGAAGGCAACCGCATGTCAAATTTTGTTAAGACAAAGATAGATCAGGACACATATTCAGGACTCAAATGAATATCTAGACATATATACCGTCATTTTCATCCCGAAACTCAACTCCTACTAACAACTTCTACATTAGATGAGTACCAACACAATAAACATTCTCTAATTCTATTTTCCCCATCCAACTTAAGCAATCTGTTCTATAGAGGTAGTGCCTGTGTTTCTATTTTATATAAAAAGATTCAAAAAAATTAGAACATATTTCAAAGACATTATTAGTCAAAGACCAGATAATGATCAATGGCTACAAACAACAACACATTCACAAAAAACCATTCACGCAATCAATAGCAGAGAATGAAAAAATGCATGGCGTTTTCATCAATCATCATGGAAACTCTCACCTGCATTGGGCAGCAATCTTCCCCTTCCCCATTTTCAGGTCATTCCTCACAACCAATACCTACACTCAATCATCAAACCACACAACACCATAATATTAAGCGTCATAATTCTCCCAACACACACACACACACACAACAGAAACTACAACTATACCATCTTAAAATCGTCGATAATTTCAGCTAGTTTTTCAACCTCGAGCTGTGGTTTACCCCGATTAACCTTCTTCCTCCCTTCATCGTTAACCTCAGCACATTTTGACAAACGCAAAGCGGCGTGGTAGGAACGCCGGGCACCGATTAGGCATCCTAGAGCAAAACAGCCCGCCCCAATTAAGAATACGCTAAGCCAAGTCATCCCTATCATATCAAACCCCATCGCAGCACTCTGCACTGCATTCAAATCACCATTTCGTAAAACAAATTTCTACAATATATAAATCACAGACACAACATAGGAAAACAGTTATTACAAAAAGGAAACTACAAACATAATTGGAAATTACTACTAGTATACACTATACAGTATTCTACTATTTACAATATATTGAGAGAGAGATAAAGGGAGAGACCTGTTACTGTCATGATGAAGAGTGTGTCCAGACTCCTGAGCTAGAGGGGGAAAGATACGACGGCGTCTCGGTGCGGAGAAGAAGATTTTAGCCTATGAGAGAGGACAGAGAAGTAATGGGGAAATGGAAATTCACAGATTTCAGGCTGGGAATAGGACGCTGTTTGGCTTTGCGCAATTTTGAGCGGTTTCCCTTACTAAAATTTGCTAAAGTTTTGGAATAGAGTCAAACGATCCTTTACTTAGACCCCTCATTTTCTTTGAAACAATAGGCTATTGAATAGGGGTGGCCACGGTTCGGTTCCCGGTTCCAAAAATTGGAACAGGAACCGAATCGAAAAATAACCCTCACGGTTTCGGTTCTGAACCGTGAACTGGCGGTTTCGGTTCCGGTTCCGAACCGCCGGTTCCGGTTCGAACCGTTAGAACCATCCGTTTTTTTTTTAATGTAATTTTTATTATTTTATGTATTGTTGTGTAAAATTTAATTAAATTTGTTTTAATAAAATAAATGACACAAGAAAATATAAAGTTCATATACATTATTTTCTAAATTGAACTTATAATTCAAAGTTATACCTTACAACTCTTGTAAATAAAATTTACAAATTACAACATTTGAATGCTAAAATAAAATTAAGGCAATTTAATTTACAACTTTTAAATTAAGGCAATTCAAAGTTATACCTTACATGTATCCTGTTTCGTCTTTCAAAAGTTTTCCTTTTTTTTTCCGTTTTTGTTTTCATTTTTTGCTCGTTTCTTTTTCATTTTTTTCTATTTCTTTTTTTTTCTATTCTTCTTTTTTTTACAATATTTATTTTATTTTATTTATTTCAAAGCAATTATTATTATGATAAAAATAATTTTAATTTTTTGTAATAGATTAATATTATTAAATAAAAAAAATTAAGATCGCACTGCTATAGATTCAAACCCAAAATTATTGACCTATGCATTAACCACTCTGTCACTTAGGCAACGCACTCATTTCATATAACAATTTTAACAGCTCTACCGCCCATCTCCCTTCATTTCATGTTGTCACTGCCACCTGTAAGCTTTGCCTGCCTCTCTCTCGTCTTATCTCTATCTCTCTCTTTCACCCCTTTCTCTTTATGCGTTAGCCACTACCACCCCGTTGTCTCACCTCATCCCATATGTTGTGCCACTGCCTCATTGCCTTGATTTTCCAACGCCACCGTTGTCGTCTCGATTTCGATTCCACTGCCATGTCAATCTCTATTGTCTTGCTGTTGCCTCATGTCCTCTTTCTTCTCTCTCAATTCCTCATCATCTTTCTCTTGATTCTTTAGTGTCGCTGTTGTCGAACATTGTATCCAAAATTTCACGACCGTTATATATTTTTGTAAAAATAATGGATAACAATGTAAAATGTGTATAATTGCGAAAAAAGTGTGCAATAGTATAAAAATATTATTACACACTTTTCACGACGATTACACGATTTTGCAAAAATTGTGCAAATTGAAAAAATTGTGCAATCATGGAGTATTTCACATTGTTACACGATATAAGGATATTTCGGTCACAATGGATACTATTTCCACAATTTTATCTATATGGATAAATTTTTCTTTTCCTATATGATTTTGGTTAGAATAGGGGTTGTGCCCCTATTTTCTCTTTTTCTTTCCCATGGGTGAACTCGGTATTTTGAGTCTTTGTAATAAAAATAAGGGACTAAGATATGAATCTCAATCTCTCAATTGAAAATAAATATTAAAAAAAAAACAATATTATCCAACATATGTAATAATGAACTAATTTAATGGAGTGGTCGGTCTCTTCATTGGAAATATATTACGGATTACACGTGCAAAGTATATTTTGTTATCAATAGTTTAACAGTCGGATTATTTTGAGATTTATATTACCTTAAGCATTGAACTATTTGATACAGACATACAGCAATTATTTTCTTTCATTTTCTTGTAGTTGACTTAGGAACTTGGGAGAGATACAACAAATATTTATCTACAAATTAATTTAAAATTGTATATATAAGTTGGAGGGAGGCCTGCAGCTCTTGGAAGATTCCGCTGTGGAAAAAAGCCTCCAAAAAAGTCTTATGTTAAAACTGAAGAGTCGTCACACATAACACGCAAAAACCTCACTTTAAGCAAGTCTTCTTTCTTCTCCAAAATTTTTTTTGCCTTCAATTCTAAGGTATCCTGTTTAATCCATTTTTCTCGATCTGCAATTTATTCTTTGATTCATGATCTGTTGAAATTTATATTAAGTGGTTGTTTGTGCCTTTTTGGCATATCTTTTTTTTGTCATGTAGAATTTGGGGTGCCTGTGTTATTTTTTTTTTGTGAATTTTGGAATTCGAGCCTTGAGTAGTATAGGATTTGGGTTTTGTTATATGCTCTGTGGCTGGAGGGTCTTCGATTTTGAATTTTAACTGAATTATTCGATCAAATAGTTTGTTTGACTAGGGTTTTGGGTCATATTATGTTATAATGAATTAGGGTTGGTTTATCTGTCATTTTGAAGCATTTCGCTGAGGAGATTTGGCAAATTGGACTTCATTTTAGATCCAAATTGCAAGAGTTTAAGAATATGAATATCTAAACTGTTTCAGGATTTTCTAGATCATTCCTGTGAAAAGATGAGTGACAATTTGATGGAGAAAGTCAGCGCTTTTGGTGAGCGCTTAAAGATCGGGGGATCTGAGGTGGGGCAAAAGATTACTGCGGGCGTGAGCTCTGTTAGTTTCAAGATGAAGGAATTCTTCCAAGGTCCGAATCAGGCTGATAAGCTTGTTGAGGAAGCCACTGCCGAAACTCTTGACGAGCCTGATTGGGCCACGAATCTTGAACTTTGTGATATGATCAATCATGAGAGGGTCAGCAGTGTTGAGTTGATCAGGGGAATAAAGAAAAGGATTGTGCTGAAAAGCCCTAGGATTCAGTATCTAGCCCTTGTGTTGCTAGAAACTGTTGCAAAGAATTGTGAGAAGGCGTTCTCGGAGATTGCAGCCGAGAGGGTGCTGGATGAGATGGTGAAGCTGATTGATGATCCACAGACTGTGGTCAACAATCGGAATAAGGCTCTGATATTGATTGAATCGTGGGGAGAGTCCAGTAATGAACTTCGTTACTTGCCGGTTTATGAAGAAACATATAAGGTACAACTGCTGTTTCGAATAGGTCCACCGTCGTTTTTGTTCCTTGGCTGTTTTTCATTGCTCCTCGTCATTCAGAACTGAGTATGGGATCAAATCAGTATTTTATTTTGCTAGTATTATTTTCTTTGGATTGTTCCTTGTCTTCAGAAACCATCAACCAATTTCCTCATTTGTTATGTTCTGTGTGTTCCTACTCTCGTTTAGAGTTTAAAATCAAGAGGAGTTCGGTTCCCTGCCCGCGATGAAGAGAGTCTAGCTCCAATATTTACTCCTGCAAGATCTGTCGAAGCTTCACAGCCTAATGCGACACTTGGACAGCAACTCCATTATGATATCCCTGTACAGAGCTTTTCTGCAGAACAGATAAAAGAAGCATTTGATGTGGCAAGAAACAGTATCGAGCTTCTAAGCACTGTTTTATCCTCTTCCCCGCAGCAGGATGCTCTTGAGGTAGCATACTTGTTTTATATTTGCATAACATATTGTTATTTCTGTTGTGCTTCTGCCTCACTCTTGATGGTGTGTCTAGGAGCATGTTTGCCTGTGTTAGCTTCATTTCTTTCCAGTAATCATTATATGATGTATTTTTTGGCCTTTGTACAACAAAATTTAACATCTTAATATTTGTTGGTGTGACAATCACATGCTTAGATTCTCCAGCAATTTTCAGATTTCAGTACAGAATTTGGGGATCAGTCTTCCTCATGTTCTGCGCTCACATTGCATCATAAAGGAAATGTTTTGGGGATTAAAACACATCATTTTGATTTTCAGAAACTTCATTAGTGATGGCATTAGGGAGTTCTCTCCTTACAATTTCGTTCAATGATTAGCTCTATTCAAGGGTAACTGCAAGCTTTTTATCAGTAGTATACTTGTCATAGCTGCTTCACCTTAGACTGAAATTGTTATTAGACCATAATTTTGGATTATTTTGATTCGACTTAGAGGGTGTTTGGCTGAGCTTATAAGCTCTTTAAAACAGCTTATACCTGTAAAATTAAGCTCTAAGAGCTTATAAGCTCTCCAAAAAATAAGTTCCTCTACCCCAACTTATTTTCTCATTTTTTTATAAGCAACACTCATTTTACAAAAATAACACAATTACTATAGATTTTTTTTTTTAATTATATATCATTCTAATTTCATATTTTTTCGATATTCTCTCTTTAACTAAAAATTCTCTTTTTAGCTTATAAGTTAAATTATCCAAACACCGTGACAACTTATAAGATTTTAAGAAACTACATCTTATAAGCTCTTGAAAGATAAGTTCCAAGAGCTTATAAGCTCTTTAAAATAAGCTTAGCTGAACACCCTCTTACTTGATGAAAGAAGAAAGGGGTCGATCACAGATTCACAGGGATGAATGAGGTGCATGAGCTGATACATGCGTTCTTCGTTCTCTAGAGGATGATTTGCTCCATTTCCTGAGTCATTTTCTTTCTATCATCTGTAATGGTTTATCTTTCTTATTCATGAATTTTCTTCTAATGTTTGATGAATGCTTACGTTTCTATTTTCAATTGTCTGAAATTTCTGCAGGATGAATTAACCACTACCCTTTTACACCAATGCCGCCAGTCGCGTTACACTGTTCAGAGAATCATCGAAACAGGCGGGGATAACGAGGCAGTTCTTTTTGAAGCATTGAATGTAAATGACGAGATCCAAAAAGTTCTGTCCAAATACGAAGAGATGAAGACGCCCTCGGGGTCTCCAAAGGGGCCAGAGCCTGCCATGATCCCGGTCGCTGTTGAGCCCGACGATTCACCTGCTGCTGGGAAAGAAGAATCCCTGGTCAGAAAGCCTCGGTCGGGCAGCAACGGTGGGAATAACAACGAAATGATGGATGATCTCGATGAGATGATCTTCGGTAAGAAGTCCGGAGGTGGCACGTCGGAAGCCGGAGGGCAAGATGCTAAGAAACAGCAACTACCCAAAGACGATCTCATCTCCTTCTAAGTAGATTCACTTGAAACATTATTGATATTGAGCTTGTTGATACTTTTGACATCTGATATACTGGAGTCACCTTGAACGATATGCCATTGTGCACTCTCTTCTTTTTTTTCCTTTTCTATCTCTTTTTTTTTTTCTTCCTTCTCTCTCTCTCTCTCTTTTTTCCATCTATTTTATTTGGAAATTTCGGTGTTTATTGATATCCACGCTAGTTGTGCATGATATTCGTAGTGGAACTACATTGGATATAAATTGCCTATCATTCATCCTTATGATATGTGAAGAGGTTATTTGTAATGGTGGTCCCAATGGTAACTATTTTCTTTATAAAAAGCTGGAAGCCTGAACTCCACACCATTGCATAAATGCTGACTAGGCATTAGGTACAAAGCTAACGCCTGCAGAGAGAAGCCAATTTCTTGAAAAGTGTGCGTGTGATAGTATTGAGTGCGTGTTTGGCTACCTTTGTTAGGTATTGGCAATGTTGCTAAAAGCTTGATTAATATCAGGGATGGAGGCATTGATACATATATGGATTATTTGTTTGATATGCAAAGGAAATTCCTAATATAACATCTCTGGTTGATTGGTAGCCCCCATTAAACCCAACATTATAATTGGAGTGCCCTATTTTGCCCTTAAAAGACATTAGTAAAATACCTAACTACCCTTCGTATTGGCGGGGTTATAAGAGGCGGGAGAACTCTCTTCCCTCCATTCACTACTCAGTGAAAATTTGAAGGGTTTGGCGCCGAACGGAAGAGACGAGCCTGCACAGGGGCTCCTATCAAAGCTCATTGGAGTAAGAACTTACCTATTGAGTTTTTTCAACTCAATAACCTGCCTATATGGAATTGGGTTCACGTTCTCTCTCGCTCTATGTGTGCGACGATTCCCTGCCGAAAGCCATCACCAAATTCACCCAAAAAAGGATTTTTCAGCCAATCGTGCAAAAACCCCCCATTAACTAAAACATTTTTTTTATTAAATGACAATTTTATATAAAAAAGAAAAGAAAAAACCTAAAAAAAACCCTTGAAAGCACAGAAAGAGCAGACTAAGGGCCGAGTCTCATTAAAACCTTTTCACGGAAAACCCAGTGGTAAAAACCGTGAATAGGAAAAAGAGTACTCGTCTAGACACAAGACGAAAGTAGGGAATAGCTAAAGGAGATACAACTCCGAGATTTAGAATAACAACGAAAAAACAACCACCCATCAGTCCCAACTACCGTTTCTTACGCAGATGGCTATGCGAAGCCATGTCAAGGCGAACCGCAGCCCTAATCTCCTCAATCTCGTGCGGCCACCACCCTTCTGAACGTTGTTGGTTAGCCATAATATCTGCCGCCTTGTTTCCTTCTCTAAAGATGTGAGAAACCTGCAGCGAGAAAGCATCTAACATCTTTAAAATCCTATTCCACGCCGCCTTAAAACGCCAAGGCACATTCAAAGAACGGGTATTAAGAATTGATATCACGTAGGTGGAATCGGCTTCAATCCAAAGCTTGTGCCAACCACGATTGTGAGCAATTTGAATCGCCGAGATAACAGCCAGGAGTTCCGCTTCAAAGGCAAAACCCGAGCCACCTTTGAAGTGAAAACAACCACGCACTACATTCCAGTTATCTCTAAACACCCCACCTGCAGCAATAGTTCCCGGAGCTCCCGTCGCTGAGCCATCAGTATTTACTTTGATCCACGGCGCCACCGGTGGCCACCAATGCACCTCAACAAACTCTCCATTAACTAAAACATATGAAAGCATAGAACCCATTAAAATTTGTCTACGAAAATGATATGCGAATTGAACCCTAGGCGGAAAATTGACTATGGAAGCATCTCAATTTCCACGAGCCAAACCCAATTCCCATCTCAAACTGAACAAAAGGCTCTTCGAGTTTACCTGGGTGTTGACGACGACGGGCGAAACTCCTCGTGTCGAAGACGACAAACTCACCCTCCGAAGAGATTATAGAACGCAAATGATATGTGAGGGAAATTAGAATATTTTTTAAATGAATTTGGAGGGCAAAATAGAAACCATCGAAAATAGGAGATGTTACTGTAGAAACCATTGAAATGGAACTGAGGGTGGGCGCTGGTTCCAATTTCGTGGAGGAACAGTGATTTGTGGAGCGGGCGTTGGCACAGCAGCGGGCCTTCTTTGTTATGAATGAAGTTTATCAAACAGCGAAATTTCGTTAGCTTGCCTCCTAATATGGGCTTAAAAGGCCTATCAAACATGGCATGAGTATTGAGCAATTAAAGGCACGCGACATGTTATTGGTCTGTGCACCTCATATGCGCGTGGCTATGGTCCCACCAGTGTCAATTGTTTTATTTTTGTTCAGTTACATTTTGAAGAGAGTGTTCTGCATGAACATTTATACTCCCTCCGTCACTGAAATAAGTTCATCTTTTTTCTTTTTGGGACGTTCCCTAAATAAGTTCTTCTTTCTTTCTTTTCATTTTTTGAACAACTACCCCACCACTAATAATACTTTATTTATTCTCACTTTTCACTTTTCACTTTTCACCACTCTCAATACTAATTATAACACTTTTTCACCTTTTCACCACTCTCAATACTAATTATAATATATTTTTCTTCACTATCAATACACTTTACCACTTTTCCTTAAAACTCGTGCCGTCCCCAAAGAGGAACTTATTTTGGGGACGGAGGTAGGGATGGCAATCGGGTACGGATAGTGACTATCCATACCCATACCCACGAACTAAATGGATAGTGGTTGCTACCCACGAAACTATCCATGGATATCAAATGGTATTCAAACCCGCTACCCGCGGATACCCGACGGTTATCCGTCACCCACTATCCGACGGATACCCGCTATCCGCTGGATACCCACGAAATAGAATTTAAATATAAATTTACAACAAATTTAATAGAAAAAAAAATCAACACAAATAGCATAGTTCAAATCCACAAAGAACAATGTTTAAATTCAAATTCACAAAGAACAATGTTCAAATTCATCAACTAAAATATAAAATCCAACAAAGAACAATGTCTATAATTGCTCGACAGTAGAAATAGAACCCTCTTCATTGAACTCTTCTTCTTCATCTTCAAGACAAGTCCAAAAGCTTCCATTCTTTCATTTAGCTCAGTATTAGACTTTGGGCCTTATTGTTTGGGCCTATTTTAAAATATAAAATACTATCCCATAATCTCAAAATATGTATTTAAAGCCCATATTTTATAGAATTTTTTGTGGATATTTGACGGGTAATTGACGGGTAATTGGCGGGTATTTTTCGCGGGTAAACGGGTTTCGCGGGTATGGATAGTAAGTATCCAAATCCATACCCACGAACTAAATGGATAGTGAATTGTACCCACGAAACTATCCGTGAATATCAAATGGTATTCAAACCCACCCTAATGGGTTCGGGTTTTCGCGGATATCCACTACCCGCGGGTAGATTGTCATCCCTAGACGGAGGGAGTATTATTTCAAATTTAACAAATATTGAAGCATTTCTTCTTTCATTTCACAATTTGATTTTCTATATACCCGTTAACTAGTGAATGACCATTTCACAATTTGATTTTCTATATAGCCGTTAACTAGTAAATGACCATTTCTTTTGTTTAATAAATAGTGATTTGAAAGCTAGCTGTTGTATTTTTATTTAAAAATAATAAGAATTTTTTGTCTATAAATATGTTACATAATTTTACACAATCTTCCAAACTTAAAAAAATTTCAATGGCTGAAAATTCTAGTTCCCAAAATTCAAGCTCCCAAATTTTTTTTTCTTCTCATAGTCCAAATCCACAATATTATCCACATCCATACATGCAACAATTTTCTCCCAATTTTTCTATTGGTTCAAATATTACGCCTCCATATTTCTTACCTCAACTTGGGGTTCCACCGTCTTCTCAATATTCTTCTCATGCACCACCACAACATATGTTGAACGAGCAACCATCAACATTTCAACCGTTCGGCTCTCAATTTCCACCACACTCTACACAAGTTGGGCTAGAAAACATTAGCCTTATTGGTGAAGAGAATGTCGTGGAAATTCCAACACGGCCAAAAAAGACACAATGGTCACAAGAGGAGGAGATTTGTCTTGCACAAGCTTGGGGAACCATCAGCAGTCGCTCCAAAATAGGCAATGAGAAGAAGAGTAAAGATTTTTGGGAAAAGACTGTCGCGTATTACAACGAAGCAAGACCGAAGGGGTCGCCCCATCGAAAATGGGAAACAATTAAAGCGCAGAAGAAATGTCTAACTCGTCGAATGATGATCAATGCAAAGAAATGATGAAGAAATTTATATGCGAGTCGGCAGAAGATGATATTGAACGAGAGTTGGTTGCTATGGCTGATGAAGAAGATGCAGAAACAATTCAAAGTTCTTCAAGAAGAAGAAGAAGAAGAAAATTCGTGGAGCGAGAGCGTGAAAGCGAACATGACCGTCTTATCAAGGATTATTTCTCTGACGATCCCACATATGATGCTGGTACGTTCTGTCATCGATTTCGAATGCAAAGAGAGTTATTCATTCGCATTGTTCATGCTTTGGAAAATCACTCGGATGAGTTCAAATTGAGGCGAGATGCAACTGGAAGGTATGGCTTATCACCACATCAAAAGTTCACAACAGCTATTTGTCAACTGGCATATGGGTCTTCAGGTGATTCTCTTGATGAATATATACGAATGGGAGACTCAACTATTTTGAGTTGCCTAGCCAATTTTTGTCAATGTATCATTGAGGTATTTGGAACACAATACTTGAGAAGCCCTACTGGAGCCGACACTCAACGCTTGCTTCAAATGCACGAGCAAAGGCATGGATTCCCTGGAATGCCAGGGAGCCTCGATTGTATGCATTGGGAATGGAGGAATTGTTCCGTCGCTTGGAAAGGCCAATACACTCGAGGAGATTATGGTGTCTCGATTGTAATTCTTGAAGCTATCGCGTCCACGGACTTGTGAATATGGCATGCATTTTTTGGGCAAGCAGGATCTAGTAATGATATAAATGTTCTACATGGATCACCCTTATTTAATGCCGTCCTACAAGTAAATGCCCCACAAGTTAATCGTACGGTGAATGGTACATCGTGTACTAAAGGATATTATTTGACAGATGGCATTTATCCGGAATGGAGTTCGTTTGTTAAGAGTTTTCCATGCCCTATGGATCCCAAGAGAAAGAAATTCAAGGAGAGACAAGAGGCCGCGAGAAAAGACGTGGAACGAGCATTTGGAGTTCTACAAGCTCGTTGGGCAATAATAAGAAATCATGCGTGTCATTATCAAGTGGATGACTTGAGAAATATTATGCATACATGTATTATTTTGCATAATATGATTATAGAGAATGAGGGTAAATGAAGCAATCATTTGGTTTGATGTGGCAATGTAGAAGCCTCCTTAATCAACAATAGTCATGGGCTCTACCAACGAATTTCAAGCATATCTTATGAATTACAACAAGCTACGGGATAGTTCAACACATCACTAACTTCGAGCTGATTTGGTTGAACATATTTGGGCACATGATGGATATGAATAATGTAGAAATATGTTTAATTTGATTTGTAATATATAGTTTGAGTTTTAATTATGTAGTTTCAATTTTAATTATGTAACTTTAGTTCAATTATATATTATTATATTTTAATATTAATTATAATTATGTAATTTTAGTTAAAAAGGTGTATGTTTTTTTTATTAAATTATAATTTTTTATTAATTAAATTAAATAATATTTCTAAAGTTTGATTAATTAAATACGAAAATATATAAATAGAAATATAAGAGCTTTTAACTTTTGATGTGGCAATGTAGAAGTTGCTTTACTAGGTATATTGTTGTAGAGACAAATTCATGACTTTAACTTTTGATATGGAATTAATGTGGAGATGATGTGGCAAAGTAAAAGTTACTTTTCTGAATACACCATTAAGAGTATCCTAAGGGTTGATTGTTAGAAAATCATTATTTTGGATCCATTTTATCATTTGGATGTCATTTTTGAAACGTGCTAACAATAATTTAACAATTTAATTTATAACGATTTTGACATTTTTAAAAAAGAAAAAGCAGAATTTGGCCGAAAACGAAAATTGGAGATGCTGAAATTGTGACAAGTACTGAAAAATTGGAGATGTTGAAATTGTTATAAATATAAAGTTAAAGTCTAAAATGTTAGCAAAACTATGTTAAAATAGTATAATAAAAATAAAATGAGAATTTGTGGAAATTTGAGTAATTTATATGTAATTAATCCATGGAATTGCTACTAAAAAATCGTTGGGAATTGGGAAATTTTGAATTTTATTTATAAAATATCCGAATGCAATCACGAAGTTAATGTTTTTGTAGGGGATTAGAGTTAAAGTTATTTATAGCATATGAAAATATAATTTTTTTTAACAAAATTTTCCTGTCAATTTAATGACAAATTTGTAATTATAGCATTAATCGAGGAAAATCATTTTGAAAGTTAGAGAAAGAAGGGGGAAAAGAGATGAGAATCTACTACTCGGAGCATTCACACCCAAAAGCCCTTTAACAAAGCTCTTAAGCGGTCCTCATTTCTCGAGAGCTTATTCTTCATATTGCGGCTCTCTCAAATCGGGGTATATACAAAAATATTACTCCCTCCGTCTTACTATAAGTGAGATTCTTTTTTGGGCACGAGAATTAATAAATGTGTATTTTGTGTGTAGGTGAAAAAGTGAAAATGTGTTTAGAGGGTAAAACTTTTACCCAAAAAGAATAGAGTCTCACTTATGGTGGGACACCCAAAATAGAAAGAGTCTCACTTATAGTGGGACGGAGGGAGTAAGAGATATGGTAGGACCCACAATTAAATTGTTTTTGTAGGTTTATTGTTACATAGATAAGTTTATAAATGTTGATAGATTTAAAATTTTGATGTGACGTTTATGTGTCACTGAAGGAGTTGTTTTTTTAAAACAAACAATGCCACTTACCCTAATCAATTTAAATTACAATAAGTTGAGACTCCACTCACAATACATTCAACTTTTTTTCTTAAAATTTGTATCATTATGAAATGAATCACGAATTGATGGACGAAGGGAACAATATTTGACAAATTTATTTATAATTTTATTATAATCGCCTATATTTAAAATCCATATAAAGTGAATTGATTGTTTTCAAGAATATCTAAATAATATTTTTAAGGGTTAATTTGTTTACATCCACAAATTTTGCACAATTTTTATTTTTTCCAAAACGAATAAAAATATGTTTGAAATATACAAAATTTCCTATTTTTCCAAACTTCTCACAAAAGTCAACTTAGATGAACTTGAATATGAACGTACTGTCAAATTCTGCTGACGTGGAATATTTTTAAAGGATTTAATTTGGTATTATAATTTATTTTAAAATAATTGAACTATCTAAATTTTAGAATATTTAACATCATCACATCAAATTCAATTTCGTCGGAGTTGATTTTTTTAGAAAATTGTGAAAAGTATGAAGGTTTGTGTATCTAAAACTATTTTTATTTGTTTTGAGAAAATCCAAAAATTGTGTAAAGTTTGTGGATAGATTTAAAACAAATTAACCCTATTTTAAAATATAACAATCATCAACAAATTTATTTAGGGCGTGTTTGATGGTAATATAGAGATTAATTACTTATAGATATCTAATACACATTTATTGAGTAATTAAATTTATCATTGTTTGATAGCTCCTAAATAACCTCTAGTTAATAGGAATTTATTGTTTGATATCAGCCATTAAAATACATTATGGTGTAGCTTATATTATGAAATGACCACCTTACCCTCCACTTAAACCTGGAAATTACGTCTATATCCTTTGAAAACATAAGACAAAAATTGGGAAGAAAAAAAAAAGCGTGAATTTGGTGATTATGGCGCGAGTTCTCAGTCAAATAAAAAAGACAGTAGACTCATTTGCACCCATTGTAGATTCCTTTTTACCATTTAAAATTTAGGGCTCTCGAAAAATTTCAACCCAACAATTGAAGAATATATTTTGGGGGTGTTTGTTGAATTCGTGTAATTCATTTCGGCTTACTCTTGATGAACTCCTTCCAACAAGGTAATGATCTCTTCTGTGGTTTCTTATCATTTATTTTATTTTATTTTTGAAATCTATTTTTTATGATCCTTGGTTGTTGTGGTTCAATCGATTTGGGCGAGTGTTCCGTGATAATCGGAATCAGTCTTGTTTGGGCGTGTATTACATATTTTCCTCTGCCCATCACCCAACCAACACTCGTGTGTTTTTAGATGAAGGGAAATTATTTGTGTTTTGGTCTTCTGGTTTTATTGATATGATCTTTCACTTTGGTGCAGCTTATTTTGTATGTTTCAATAACTTTTCACCATGTGACTAATTTGGTGGAAATATAAACTGTTATTTATCAATCTTAAAACTTATGGTGATTCATTTTTTTGGGACTATGATTTCCATTTGTTCGGTTGACATGTTGCATTCATATTACCAATTTTTCATTGTTTTATCGAGTTCCCATTTTATTCATATTACCATTGTTTTGCAACAATGGCTCGGTTGTAGCTGTGGCATTACATAGCTAGTCTTAACTATAGTGGTGCTGATGTTTGGATTTTGTTTGTATGTTTAGACTCGGAGAGCAATGACGTCGGCCGCGTAAAGTCCAATAAATTCGATAAAACACGACGTACTTGGTCACTAAGGGAGGAGGAAGTGCTGATTGCCGCATTGAAGGAACTAGTGGTTAATGGCTGGAGATCAGATGATAGCTTTAGAGCGGGTTATCTTGGGAAACTTGGAGAAGCCATTAAGATTGCAGTTCTGATGCGTCTTCGACTTTTGGGCCATTTGGCCCTATTTTTCTCCTTTGTTTGTGTCAGTTCAGGTCGTTCTAGGAGAAAACCAGGTTGCAAAGGGAAAACAGTCAGGTAGAGAGCAAACGGAAGAAATATAGTCGGAATGGGCTTTAACAATCCCGATTGCAAGAAGTCATGTTTACTAGGAAGGAGCCGAGGCGCAGCACCTCTCAAGTGTTACTTGGGGCATGGGAACCCGAAGCAACCCACCTGGTATGAGTCAAACCCGAAGAAGTAATCCGTCTGACCACTACCCAAAGCAGAAGCCAACCATTGCCAGAATTCAGAACCTTATGCAAGGAGATGTGAAGGATGATCGTGAAAGACAAGAGAATGAGGTAGAAGAATCCAGAAGGGTGGACAGTTGACCTAATCTGCAGCAGGAGGAAAGGATCAATCGGATCTTCAATCATATCAATCAAGGATGGAGCCAGAAAAGGAAAAAAGATCCTGATGGAGATTTGAAGACCGACGCAGCTAGGGTTAGCCCGCCACTAGAAGCAAGTATAAAAGAAAGAGGAGCCCCAACTATCAAGGACTTTTTTGCTTGTAGTTAGATCTTTTGATCTTTTGGCCGACGTGTGGCATTTTACTCTCTAGTTCTAGAAACAATTTACATTTTCAGTTGTTTTAATTCAGTTCAAACACTTTACCGCTTTCTAGTATTTTAAAACGTTACAAAGAACAAAATTGAGGCTATTTGTGTCACGACCGGTCCTAATTAAGGATAATTAAGCCGGGGAAACCGTGACTAATGGAGGGAGATTAGAAACGGGGTAGAAAGGGAATAATTAAACAAAGAAGAATCACATTTCATAATTTAACAAAAGGAATATTTATAATATAACAGAAGTTTAGTCGTATAGACTCAAATAACTAGTAAGTTCAGATATCTCTGACTTAGCCAAATAAACATAAAACTTCTGAGTACGCAGCGGAATATGATTCTGATTACATGTATGAAGACATGTAACCCTAGAGTTCATTAATACATAATAAGACAAAAGAATCCCGCTCGTCACTTCATCACCATCGGCAGCTGCTCAACCTGCACATTTAGAAATATATGCAGGGCTTGAGTACAAAAGTACTCAGTGGGCACGTATGCCTAAGTATAAAATACATGCTTCAAAACTGTAAATTGTCATGCCATAATTAAACAGTACAGCAAGGGAGTTTTTCACTAAAAGGCCCAAGCTTACTAAATTCATTTGTGATTCTTAAAGTTCGACTGCAGTCTAAGTTCTCTTGTAATCTATCATATCTGGAACTTTGTGCCGGAGAGGTGGCCACCTCTCACGGTCACTTGACCGGCCAACCCGCTAGATGACTCACGGTCACTGGTGTACACTAGTCCTGGCAGGATAGCTATCAACTGCTCAGGACCCGAATTCGATTGCATAATAAAAGTCACATCATATAGATATCATACTGAAATTTAAATATTTTATGGCAAGACAATATTTGAAATAACTTCAATTAATTTAATCATGAGATAACTTGCTTGAACGTAACATTTAAACTCATTTGATATATATGAAAGTAATGCCCACCTGTTAGAAACTTTTTGTGGTACAGAAGCTCCTCAATAGATTGTCAATCTCGCCCTTGACCTTTATTACGAGAATATATGTACATATATAAGATATTTGCTCGAATAAAAATCCTCAAATGAGAATGTGTATTTAACTATGCATGATCCTTATGCATGAATTATTATTCTGAAATAATAATCAGGGAATTTCTATTGTTAATCCAGGTTATCGGATTTAAACAAAAGCTAAGTCTCGTCTCATGGTTCCGGATAATTAGCTAAAATTAATCCGTTCTCTTCAGGGTGTTCTAATCCGTCGATTAAATAAATCCCGCTCCTCGTAGTCGATAGAAAATAATTAAATACTTCAGCTTATTCGCTTTATAAACTCATAATTATCCGGGCTTAATAATGAGAATTTGAAATATTATTATGAGTTCGAATAATTAAAAGGCTCAACATAAGGTAGCTCAATAATTAATTAAGCAGAAATGGGCCTGGATAGCTAAAATGAAAGGTCCAATTAAAAATAATTCATTGGGCTTAGTAATTAAATCATTCTTGGCCCAAATGATTAAATAATAAATAGTTGGGCTCAAATAAATAAATCATGTAAGGTCCAACTAAATAAAATTTCAGTCCATAATTTAAAATTAGCCCAAGAATAGAATGAATTATTCTGAGCTTAAAATTAAATAAAACTCAGCCCAGCTGAAATATAAATGAGATTAGAATAATAGCCCATCGTAAAATAAGCATCAGCCCAATCTTTAAAATAATTCAAACCCAATAGAAATAATGGGAATGGCCATTTAAATAAAAGACTGGCCCAATTCGAATTTAAGTGAAAGCCCAATCAATTAAATTGGAAGCTCATTTCCTTTAGAATAAAACAAACCCAAGCTCAAATAATTCGGCCCAAATAATATAGATAAAGGCCCAATTTATGAATTATAAGGGGAGCCCAAAACAATTAAATTAGGGAAGGCCCAACTTAAATAAAAGAAAGTCCAAATAATTAAAATTATGAGGCCCACATAAATAAATTAAACCAAGCCCAAACCCTTAAATTAATCAAACGAGGCCCAACGAAATAAATTAACCAAGGCCCATATAAATAAAATCAGAGGCCCAATTCATAATTAAAAATCGGCCCATATCAATAAATACAACAAGGCCCAATTGAATAAATAGGAGGCCCAAATCTAAAAATTTTCGGCCCAACTGAAAAAAAAACAAGGCCCAATCAAATAAAATTTGAGAGCCCAACTCTCTTTCTCTCCCAACAACTCTCGGTCCATCCCTTTTCTCTCTCAAGGACCGATCTCTCTCTCTTTCTCCTCAACCAGTCGAGACTTCACCCTCAAACTCACGCCTCCCTCTCTCTTTCCTCTTCTCGCTCAGCCTTCTTCAATCGGCTGAGAGCGGCGCCGCCTCCGGCGCGCCGCCTCACCGTTGCCTCCTCCCCTCACTTCTCGGTTCCCTCTCTCTCTCTGGATTTTCAGATCTGCCGAGCTCTTTCTCTCTATATTTCTTCCTCTCGTTCCAGCCGAGGCGCCGCCGTCGCCGCTCCGAAATCCGGCGAGTCAGCCGCTGCTGCTGTGCGATTTCCGGCGAACAAAGGCCTGCTCACAGTTGCCTATTGCTGCGTCGTCGGCTGCCTTCGAGATTTCCGCCGCCTCCGTCGATTTCCCCGAGCCCCGACGCCACTGCTGCTACTGGAATCTTCGGCGACGTTGTCGCCTCAAGCCAGCGTTGCTCCGGCCTGGAATCGCCACCGCCGTCTTGCACCGAGCCGTTGCTGCTGGATGCGGGCGATGGGTATACCGCCGCTTCGCACGAGTCCGGCGAGCAGGGGGGTCTGTCGTTGCTGCTATTTCCGGAGTCGAAGGCTCGAACCACGCCTCCAACTACAGCTGCTGTTTCGCCGGGTCGCGGCTTGGAGTTCTATCGCCGGACGTCGCCGCTTGGGAGCGCCACCGTCAGCCGCTGCTGTTAACAGCAAGAATCCGGCAGTCGACTCTTCCGGAGCCACCGTCGCTGTGAGTCGCAGAGCTCCGACAGTCCAGTACCACTCATCCTAAAGCTAAGTTCTCTAGTCTCGTTTGTTTTCGTTGCGTATTAGAAATCAATATGCATAAAGACTCCTTCAGGAGAAAATCTGAATTCAATTATCTAATAGTGAGCGTGCTATGGATATATTCGTTCATCTATTAGTGACAATGGTGAGCTAAAGTGGTTCCTTTCTATTTGTTTGTGGAATCACATTACAAATGTATAACTGATCATGATCATGCTTTGATATGAATGTTTTCTGGAATGGTTGATTGAGATAGTGAATTACCTCACTTGTTTTCAACTGCTTGGTTGTTGCTTGAGTTATATGAACTGGAATGGCTTAAGGATTTGGCAGCAATAATTGAAGTCTTCCTTCGATAATTGCAGGTGGAACAACAAGATGGTGGGGTGATGATTAATAGAGGATTGGCAAAGTATAGTGGTGGGCAAGAAGTGGGGAACAAAATTAATGGAAAGAAAAAGAGAAGAAAAAGAAAGGAAAAAAAATGTAGAGGAAAATTATTGATGTATTTTCTCTGTCTCGGTGATTCGGTAACTATAAAGTGGATCGCGTGCTCATATTTGTTTGTACTATTTATTTAAATAAATCTCGATTTCGACATGTGATATCTCGTTAAAATCGATAAGTTATAAAATGAATCTAAATTAAATCCGTAGATTTAATTCGTTCATTGATCTGATATCTAAATTAAATCCGCAGATTTAATTAACTCACGAGTCTGAAATAATCCACAACTTGAGTAAGAATAAAATCTAATTCCATCTCGCTTAAATAAATAACGTGACTTTGCTAAGTCAGTTATAACTCTGAAATAATATCATTGACTGCTTTAACAATATAAATTCAGGATCATAAGCTGAATTCATATCAGGATAATAACCGTTTTCATTCACTGATGAACAAAAATAAACACTCATTACTGGATTTAAAAATATATAAAAGAGCGGGTCACTACATACTACCCCTCTTAACAAAAATTTCGTCCCGAAATTTGCATATTTCTTCTAAAACAGTTCGGGGTATTTCTCCTTCATTTTGTCTTCAAGCTCCCACGTGGCTTCCTCTTGTCCGTGGTGTCTCCATAAGACTTTCACTGATGTGATTGCCTTATTCCTGAGTTGTTGTACTTTTTGATCTAGAATGGCCTCTGGTCTCTCTTCATAACTCAAGTCTGGGCAAAGGATCATCTCTTCTTGGTGGATTATGTGCTTTGGATCGAAAACGTATTTTCTGAGTTGTGATACGTGGAAAACATTGTGAACGTTTCCAAAACTTGGCGGTAACGCCAACCTATAGGCTACTGGGCCTATTCTCTCCAAAATCTCATAAGGTCCTACGAATCGGGGCCTAAGTTTTCCCTTGACACCAAACCTAGTTATCCCCTTGGTAGGAGATACCTTTAGGAAGACCTTGTCTCCTATTTCAAACTGTAATTCGGTTCGGCGTGCATCAGCGTAAGATTTCTGTCTATCTTGCGCCTCCTTTATTCGCCCTCTGATTTGGCGTACTATCTCAACCATCTCATTTACCATGTCTGGTCCTAAAACTTTTCTCTCACCCACTTCATCCCAATAAAGCGGTGATCTACATTTTCTTCCATATAATGCCTCATATGGTGCCATATCGATAGTCGCCTGGTAACTGTTATTATAGGCAAATTCAATCAACGGCAGCACTGCTTCCCAACTTCCACCTCTATCTAACAACACTGTTCTCAACATATCTTCGAGGGTCTGAATTGTCCTTTCAGACTGCCCATCTGTCTGCGGGTGGAAGGCGGTGCTGAAATTTAACCTCGTGCCTAACTCCTTTTGTAAGCTCATCCAAAATCTAGAAGTAAATTTTGAGTCTCGGTCTGAAGTGATCGACACTGGTACACCGTGTAAGCGTACAATCTCTCGAACATACAACTGAGCTAGCTTGTCTGATCCATGTGTGATCGGTATTGGTATAAAATGAGCACATTTTGTGAGTCGATCCACTATTACCCAAATGGCAGTGTTTCCTTTCTTTGTTTTGGGCAAACTGGTCACAAAATCCATTGCTAGGTGCTCCCACTTCCATTCTGGAATTTCCAACGGTTGTAATTTTCCATATGGCCTTTGATGTAAAGCCTTCACTTGCTGGCATGCTAGGCATCTCTCTACAAATGATGCTATGTCTCTTTTCATGCCTTCCCACCAAAAATGCTTCTTTAGATCTTGATACATCTTAGTGCTCCCCGGGTGGGCAGTATAAGGGGTATCGTGAGCTTCGCTCATGATTTTATCCTTAAGTTCATCATCTTGGGGGATGCATATCCTTCTCTCAAAGAGGATAGCATTATCTGATGCTTCTTGATAATTCTTGACGCCTCCTTTTCTTACTGCTTCCCGTAGTTTTTCCATCTTCCCGTCTTTTCTTTGTGCTTCTACGATCATCTTTCTCAAGTTAGGTACTGTTGCCACAACGCTTGCTATCGTCCCTGGTGGTTTAACCACTTCTATGCTCATTTTGCTAAATTCCCTTATGAGCACCGTCTCTCGAGTGATGAGAGCTCCCAATTTAGATTGGGTCTTACGACTCAATGCATCAGCCACTACGTTGGCCTTGCCTGGGTGGTAGTTAATACCGCAGTCATAGTCTTTCACTAGTTCAAGCCATCTCCTCTGTCTCATGTTGAGGTCCTTTTGCTCGAAAAAGTATTTCAGGCTTTTATGATCTGTGAATATTTCACACCTAACTCCATATAGGTGGTGCCTCCAAATCTTCAGCGCATGCACCACTGCAGCTAACTCCAGATCATGAGTCGGGTAATTCAGTTCATGTGGCCTAAGCTGTCGTGACGCATATGCTATCACTCTTCCTTCTTGCATCAGCACGCAACCAAGTCCATTTTTGGACGCGTCCGTGTAGATCATATATTCCTTATCAGCTGTTGGGACGGCTAACACTGGTGCCGTAGTTAACTTCTCCTTAAGTTCTTGGAAGCTCTTCTCGCACTCCTCTGTCCAAGAAAATTTTATTCCCTTCCTGAGTAGTTGCGTCATTGGCCTTGCAATTTTGGAAAATCCTTCCATAAACCTCCGATAGTAACCTACCAATCCTAAGAAACTTCTTATCTCATTAGGGTTAGTAGGCGATTTCCATTCGCGCACCGCTTGCACTTTTTCAGGGTCCACCTTAATCCCTTCTGATGACACAATATGTCCTAAAAATGTGACTTCGCTGAGCCAAAACTCGCATTTGCTGAATTTGGCGTAAAGGCGCTCCGTCCTCAACGTTTCTAGGACAATTCTCAGATGTTCCTCATGGTCTTTCTCGTTCTTCGAGTAGATCAGGATGTCATCTATGAATACTAAGACAAATTTGTCTAAGTACGGATGGAACACTCGATTCATGAGGTCCATGAACACGGCTGGCGCATTAGTTAGCCCGAATGGCACAACTACAAATTCGTAGTGGCCATACCTAGTTCGAAATGCCGTCTTAGGTACGTCTTCTGGTCGAATTTTCAGCTGGTGATAACCAGACCGCAAATCAATCTTCGAGAACACGCTTGCTCCCTTGAGCTGGTCGAAGAGGTCATCTATCCTTGGTAAAGGATATTTGTTCTTCAGTGTCACTTTGTTCAGTTCCCTATAGTCTATGCACATTCGCAATGTGCCATCCTTTTTCTTCACGAAAAGTACGGGTGCACCCCAAGGTGATACACTTGGCCTAATGAATCCAAGATCCAAAAGTTCTTGCAGTTGTATCTTGAGTTCTTCCAACTCTTTAGGAGCCATTCGGTATGGTGCCTTCGAAATGGGAGCTGCCCCGGGCTCCAAATCAATGGTAAACTCAATTGGTCTGTCCGGTGGTGGCCCTGGCAGAATCTCTGGAAATACATCTGAAAAGTCCCGTACAATTGCTACATCTTCTATGCTCCTTTCAGTTCCCAGTTCTCCGTGCAAGTATACGAGGTAAGCTGGGTATCCCTTATTCATCATTTTCGTTGCTTGGAGGGCGGAGATGATCATCTTTCTTCTTCCCATACTAATTCCGTGGAAATGTGACGGCTCCCTTCCTGGGGATCGGAATGATATCCGTCTTTCGTTACAAAGGATGGTGGCATAGTTCTCGGCTAGCCAGTCCATTCCTAGGATTATGTCCACATCTCCCATCGGTATAACATACGAGCTGTTCACTACAATCTTGAGTGACCCTATGTTCAGTTCTAGGTTCAAGCACACATGATCTACTGTCGTCATCCCTCCTATAGGTGATGATATACTCAACTCCTGATCAGCTTTTTCCATTTTAAGTTTTAAGGTGTCGACACATGTACTTGAAATGAAAGTATGCGATGCGCCCGTATCAAATAGAAGTACAACAGGAGTATTGAGTAGCATGCCCATACCTGCCAGGTTTCCCTGGTTGTTCTCGGGCTGCTTCTGCCTCATAGCATAGGCTCTAGCATGACGAGGTTTTTCATGTTGTTTCTGTTGTCGCTGCTGTTGTTGGCGGGCCTGTTGCTGATATGGTTGTTGAGGTTGGGGTTGGTACTGTAGCTGTTGGTGCTGTTGTGGCTGCTGATACTGTGGTTGCTGCCTTGGGTATGATTGGGGCAAAGCTTGAATTGCTCGCAGAGGTGGAGCCTGGATAGGTGGGTTTGGCCTTGAACCCGTTCCATGTTGCTTATTCGGGCACCGGTTTGCATAGTGCCCCTTCTGGTTACAGATATAGCAACTATCACTGCCGGCCTTACAGATTCCCACATGATTTTTGTTACATTTGGGACAATGTGGGACCCTCTGTTGGTCATTTCCCATCTGTTTCGGTGCACTCTGGCCTCCATAGCCCTGTGACTGGAAAACCCGTCCCTGCCATGGCCTCTTCTCACCTTGGTTCGGGTTACTGTTGTCCCATCTCCTCTTTCCTCTAAAATTTTGATTATGATTCTGATCATGTGAAGGTGCTGGCGTAGGTACAGTTGCAGGTCTTTCTCCTGGCATGGCTGCTTCAATGTCTAATGCTCGGCTGAGCGACTCAGTGTAAGACAATCCTCCGTGGCTTGCCAAAGCCATCCTAATTTCGTGCCTCAGACCGGCACAAAACTTTTCAGCCATCTTCTCATCTGTGTCAACTTGTTCCGGTGCATATCTAGACATATCGCAGAACATCCTGTCGTATTGAGTTACCGACATCTTCCCTTGTTTCAGATTGTAAAATTCAGCTTCCTTTTTCTTGCGGTAGCTCTTGGGTATATACTTGTCATATATACCGGCTTTGAATTGTTCCCAGGTCAGATTTTCTAACTGCTCTGCTGTCATCGTTTTCATCCTTGCTTCCCACCAGAAATCAGCTGACCCAGTCAACTGAAAGGACATACAAGTCAGACGTTCTTGGTCGGTGCAACGCAGGAAGTTGAAAATGCGTTCAATAGCGCGAACCCAAGTTTCAGCTTCTGCCGGGTCTCCTGTCCCGTTGAAGGTAGGTGGGTTCTGTCGTAAGAATAATTCTTCAATCCGCCGTTCTGGCTGAACAGGTGGTTGAACTATTTCTGGTTCTGGCCCTGTTTCTGGGCCTCTTCCTTCATTCCGGGGAATCCTTCCCCCTCCTCTCGGACGCCCTCGTTTCGGTGGCATTCTAATGAGTCAAAACACAAGTTGTCAGCGCATTAAAACGCAATAAGGACATACTATCATTTTTATAGTTACTCCTTAACTCATCGAGTTCTGTTCCTGCTAAAACTTAAGCGAACATATAAATAGAACATAGCGGAACGACTTGCCGCGAAAGACCAATAAGGTCACTATATATTCATGAGAAATTAGTATCAATGAGAACTATGTCATAAGAATAGTTCTTCTATTCTATGTTCTGGTTGTATGGGTGGTGAGGCCATGTTTTGTTCTAGCCCTGGTACTGTAAGTAGAATGGTTCCGAATATCTGAAACTATAAGCTGATAGCTTTAATCGTAATATTATAACATTATATACAAAGCATTTTGACCCCTCATAAGTCTAACTCTGAAGTTCATACATGAATCATGAAGGTTATCCTTAAGCCATAGCTAGTGATAATCGAGGCTAGAAGCGAGTCTCAGCTTATTAGGGATTAGCTAACTGATTACATAAGTCGCACTCATCGCTATAAGCAATATCATACTTAAACTATCATCGAATAAGGCAATAGTCGATTAGGTGCTTCGTCTCGCGTGAACAACCTGAATGAAGAACTATGCCTGCATCAGTGATTCGTGCGTGGCACTCCGCTTGCACTGCCTTCATTGGATTCTCTTCCTCTTTCTTAGCTATTCACCATGGCTATAGTGAAATATAACTGAGTTTCTAGCTTCTATTGTTTTTCTCGTAACAGTGATCATGCATTCTTAACGCATCTAAGTTCATTGAGATATCTAATCAATCAATAAAGCATACAACTTGAATGTAAGCATCAGTACTTTCATATAAAACGTGAACTTCTCAATGTTTTAAAATCATTACCACCTTCTTTCTTGCTGAGCATGACGATGTGATGAAGTGATGAGCTTTGGTTGACTGACTCATATATATTAGTGATCATACTAGAAAAATGGCTAACTCTAGGGTTCAGAGCAAATGAACTGCTCTGATACCACTCTGTCACGACCGGTCCTAATTAAGGATAATTAAGCCGGGGAAACCGTGACTAATGGAGGGAGATTAGAAACGGGGTAGAAAGGGAATAATTAAACAAAGAAGAATCACATTTCATAATTTAACAAAAGGAATATTTATAATATAACAGAAGTTTAGTCGTATAGACTCAAATAACTAGTAAGTTCAGATATCTCTGACTTAGCCAAATAAACATAAAACTTCTGAGTACGCAGCGGAATATGATTCTGATTACATGTATGAAGACATGTAACCCTAGAGTTCATTAATACATAATAAGACAAAAGAATCCCGCTCGTCACTTCATCACCATCGGCAGCTGCTCAACCTGCACATTTAGAAATATATGCAGGGCTTGAGTACAAAAGTACTCAGTGGGCACGTATGCCTAAGTATAAAATACATGCTTCAAAACTGTAAATTGTCATGCCATAATTAAACAGTACAGCAAGGGAGTTTTTCACTAAAAGGCCCAAGCTTACTAAATTCATTTGTGATTCTTAAAGTTCGACTGCAGTCTAAGTTCTCTTGTAATCTATCATATCTGGAACTTTGTGCCGGAGAGGTGGCCACCTCTCACGGTCACTTGACCGGCCAACCCGCTAGATGACTCACGGTCACTGGTGTACACTAGTCCTGGCAGGATAGCTATCAACTGCTCAGGACCCGAATTCGATTGCATAATAAAAGTCACATCAGATAGATATCATACTGAAATTTAAATATTTTATGGCAAGACAATATTTGAAATAACTTCAATTAATTTAATCATGAGATAACTTGCTTGAACGTAACATTTAAACTCATTTGATATATATGAAAGTAATGCCCACCTGTTAGAAACTTTTTGTGGTACAGAAGCTCCTCAATAGATTGTCAATCTCGCCCTTGACCTTTATTACGAGAATATATGTACATATATAAGATATTTGCTCGAATAAAAATCCTCAAATGAGAATGTGTATTTAACTATGCATGATCCTTATGCATGAATTATTATTCTGAAATAATAATCAGGGAATTTCTATTGTTAATCCAGGTTATCGGATTTAAACAAAAGCTAAGTCTCGTCTCATGGTTCCGGATAATTAGCTAAAATTAATCCGTTCTCTTCAGGGTGTTCTAATCCGTCGATTAAATAAATCTCGCTCCTCGTAGTCGATAGAAAATAATTAAATACTTCAGCTTATTCGCTTTATAAACTCATAATTATCCGGGCTTAATAATGAGAATTTGAAATATTATTATGAGTTCGAATAATTAAAAGGCTCAACATAAGGTAGCTCAATAATTAATTAAGCAGAAATGGGCCTGGATAGCTAAAATGAAAGGTCCAATTAAAAATAATTCATTGGGCTTAGTAATTAAATCATTCTTGGCCCAAATGATTAAATAATAAATAGTTGGGCTCAAATAAATAAATCATGTAAGGTCCAACTAAATAAAATTTCAGTCCATAATTTAAAATTAGCCCAAGAATAGAATGAATTATTCTGAGCTTAAAATTAAATAAAACTCAGCCCAGCTGAAATATAAATGAGATTAGAATAATAGCCCATCGTAAAATAAGCATCAGCCCAATCTTTAAAATAATTCAAACCCAATAGAAATAATGGGAATGGCCATTTAAATAAAAGACTGGCCCAATTCGAATTTAAGTGAAAGCCCAATCAATTAAATTGGAAGCTCATTTCCTTTAGAATAAAACAAACCCAAGCTCAAATAATTCGGCCCAAATAATATAGATAAAGGCCCAATTTATGAATTATAAGGGGAGCCCAAAACAATTAAATTAGGGAAGGCCCAACTTAAATAAAAGAAAGTCCAAATAATTAAAATTATGAGGCCCACATAAATAAATTAAACCAAGCCCAAACCCTTAAATTAATCAAACGAGGCCCAACGAAATAAATTAACCAAGGCCCATATAAATAAAATCAGAGGCCCAATTCATAATTAAAAATCGGCCCATATCAATAAATACAACAAGGCCCAATTGAATAAATAGGAGGCCCAAATCTAAAAATTTTCGGCCCAACTGAAAAAAAAACAAGGCCCAATCAAATAAAATTTGAGAGCCCAACTCTCTTTCTCTCCCAACAACTCTCGGTCCATCCCTTTTCTCTCTCAAGGACCGATCTCTCTCTCTTTCTCCTCAACCAGTCGAGACTTCACCCTCAAACTCACGCCTCCCTCTCTCTTTCCTCTTCTCGCTCAGCCTTCTTCAATCGGCTGAGAGCGGCGCCGCCTCCGGCGCGCCGCCTCACCGTTGCCTCCTCCCCTCACTTCTCGGTTCCCTCTCTCTCTCTGGATTTTCAGATCTGCCGAGCTCTTTCTCTCTATATTTCTTCCTCTCGTTCCAGCCGAGGCGCCGCCGTCGCCGCTCCGAAATCCGGCGAGTCAGCCGCTGCTGCTGTGCGATTTCCGGCGAACAAAGGCCTGCTCACAGTTGCCTATTGCTGCGTCGTCGGCTGCCTTCGAGATTTCCGCCGCCTCCGTCGATTTCCCCGAGCCCCGACGCCACTGCTGCTACTGGAATCTTCGGCGACGTTGTCGCCTCAAGCCAGCGTTGCTCCGGCCTGGAATCGCCACCGCCGTCTTGCACCGAGCCGTTGCTGCTGGATGCGGGCGATGGGTATACCGCCGCTTCGCACGAGTCCGGCGAGCAGGGGGGTCTGTCGTTGCTGCTATTTCCGGAGTCGAAGGCTCGAACCACGCCTCCAACTACAGCTGCTGTTTCGCCGGGTCGCGGCTTGGAGTTCTATCGCCGGACGTCGCCGCTTGGGAGCGCCACCGTCAGCCGCTGCTGTTAACAGCAAGAATCCGGCAGTCGACTCTTCCGGAGCCACCGTCGCTGTGAGTCGCAGAGCTCCGACAGTCCAGTACCACTCATCCTAAAGCTAAGTTCTCTAGTCTCGTTTGTTTTCGTTGCGTATTAGAAATCAATATGCATAAAGACTCCTTCAGGAGAAAATCTGAATTCAATTATCTAATAGTGAGCGTGCTATGGATATATTCGTTCATCTATTAGTGACAATGGTGAGCTAAAGTGGTTCCTTTCTATTTGTTTGTGGAATCACATTACAAATGTATAACTGATCATGATCATGCTTTGATATGAATGTTTTCTGGAATGGTTGATTGAGATAGTGAATTACCTCACTTGTTTTCAACTGCTTGGTTGTTGCTTGAGTTATATGAACTGGAATGGCTTAAGGATTTGGCAGCAATAATTGAAGTCTTCCTTCGATAATTGCAGGTGGAACAACAAGATGGTGGGGTGATGATTAATAGAGGATTGGCAAAGTATAGTGGTGGGCAAGAAGTGGGGAACAAAATTAATGGAAAGAAAAAGAGAAGAAAAAGAAAGGAAAAAAAAATGTAGAGGAAAATTATTGATGTATTTTCTCTGTCTCGGTGATTCGGTAACTATAAAGTGGATCGCGTGCTCATATTTGTTTGTACTATTTATTTAAATAAATCTCGATTTCGACATGTGATATCTCGTTAAAATCGATAAGTTATAAAATGAATCTAAATTAAATCCGTAGATTTAATTCGTTCATTGATCTGATATCTAAATTAAATCCGCAGATTTAATTAACTCACGAGTCTGAAATAATCCACAACTTGAGTAAGAATAAAATCTAATTCCATCTCGCTTAAATAAATAACGTGACTTTGCTAAGTCAGTTATAACTCTGAAATAATATCATTGACTGCTTTAACAATATAAATTCAGGATCATAAGCTGAATTCATATCAGGATAATAACCGTTTTCATTCACTGATGAACAAAAATAAACACTCATTACTGGATTTAAAAATATATAAAAGAGCGGGTCACTACAATTTGCCTTGGTACTTTTATCAATTCAAGCATTTTATCTTTACTACATGTTGTGTTCATGCTATTTCGTATTTATGTTTTATCAATATGTGTGAGTAGATCCTTTGGTAAGGTTAAGGAGTGAAAATAGCTGTTGTCGATATGTAAATCTATTGTGAGACATTTGTGCTTTCGGTTGAGTCTAGTAATTTTGGATGGATCTGTGCCAAACCATGGACGGTAGGGGCCTAACGGGTGATCTCCGTTCGGTAAAAGGTTATCCATATCAAGCAAAGGCCAGGCATACTTGGGCATTCTTGTGATAGGCTCTGGTAAATGGATCGTCCTTGGGAAAAAAATATAAAAGATTCAATACTTCGAGATGTCAAAGCCATGAGATGTGAAGTAGAAAAACTAAAGCTCATTAGGTAGCCATTACGTACCTCAAAGATGATCTTCCAGATCTTGTCGTCCGCGTATACTCGATTGTTGAGGGCGTCCCACGTCGTCTCAACACGGCACGCTAGCTTCTTGAATAGAGTGTAGCGCTTCCTCAGAAATTGCACATGATCAAGTATGTCACTGTAAGTGACGCCGGCCTTGAGTTTCTTGTTCAATGCTTCCATTGCACATATAAGTGCATGTGGCGAATCGACTGGTAATGTTGGTTTAACTTCTTCTTCACTCTCAACAAGTATGTTCATGAGATATGCATCAAGTGCCACATTCCATTTGGCATCGTAAAGAAACTTGTCTTGATTAGGGTCGTTGAATGGATTCATGGTATTTTTTCGATAAATATGTGGAGTGTTTTGAGATGTTTCTGGTCACCAACCACGAATAAAGATTGACTTATATAAGCCAAAAAAATCACTTGAAGGAGTTTATCAGAAGTGGCATTAACAGCGGTAGTTGTGGGCATTAATTAGATTAATAGGGATTTGACATGATGAGCCTATTTTTGTAAAATAGTCACCACAACCACTTTCTCAATTTCATTTGGGTAGTAAAACTTAACTGCAATGGACTGAATTGGCATCATTACATGTCATTAAATCATGTAGGAACTGCAATTTATATAAATGAGAAGCTACGTGTGACAAAACTTGGTGGTTGCATATACACAATTTCAATCCACAAAATTCAATCAATGTTTTAATAAAAACTATCGTGTAACTAATTTAAGTTATCCAAACTGCATTAAGGGCCAAGTTACATCATTACATGATCACCAATTCGAAAAATTGAACAAGCACAGTCATGAAGGCCAAAAGACATTACAAAATGCTTGAAAATACAATCACCACTAATTTATAGGCTCTCAAATTCATCTAATTTGTCTAATTTAACGGAGTATTACTTAAATGAGGTTGCCAAGCACCACACCAAAGACTATCGTGATAATCAACAAAAAGTATAGTGGGATGTGGACGTCGTTATCCCGGTAAACTCGTATCGGAGTTTGGGACGTGGAAGGTTGAGAATCTATAGCAGTTGAAGTAGACACATGATCTGAAAACTATCCTTGATAATTTGAAGCAGAGCAATACGATGAATTCTCGGTGTTTCCAAACCATGGTGGATGGTACTCGTCATACCATATGAATCCCCCTTCGTGATCTTGTCCTAACGGACACTTGTAGTACCACCTGCCCGTATGATAAGCTTTTGGCCCGGCACACTTAAGCACCATCCGACCACGTCTGCAACTGCATTGAGGGGCAAGTCGCATTTTCATGATCTGTGGTTACATCAGAAGATCATAAATCGGTTCAATATATATGCTAGGAACTAATCAATATCCATAGCAACAAGTATAGAGAGCAGTATACCACCAAAGCAATATAGAGAGAGCAGTACACCACCAAAGACATTATACATCAATATATACGTGCTAGGAACTAATCAATATCTATAACATTGTTCACTCCTAGCACAAGCCGGAAGCACACCCCAAAAGGGTCCAATATAGAGAGAGCATCAACTGCCCAAATGATAATAACTAACCCAATTATCACTGACAGCAGCAATTAATCACAAAGTCTGCAATTTCCAATAATCAAGCATTGCCAAAAACAGAAAAAGGATAAACTTCCTGATTCAGACACATTCAAATGCTAATTAACTACTACACTACATTGGACGAATACCAATTCCAACACAAGAGAAATTAAGTCTAAAATAACAGTCTCATCTTGATAAGAGCCACGTCAATTATTGGTCATATAGGACAACCACATCGCCTGGGCAATGGCATCTCGTTCCGCATTTCATTAGGGAGAAAATTCGATACCATCAATGAAATCACCATCGATCTCTACTCCTGCCTGCCTGATCATTTTTCTGGTACGCTATCAAACTCTCGCTCTATAGGATCATCGGGCATCTCGGATTGGATAAAATTATTCAAGATGAAGCACGACATAATTAAGCGAATTTGGGTCTTAACGGGGTAAAAGACGCTGCTCCTCAAAATGCCCCAGCGCATTTTCAGGATCCAAAGCGCTCGCTCAATAACATTGTGTGCCTTCGAATGGCGCAAATTGAACAGCTCCATTGCATTTTGAGGCCTACTTGCATTCGGTCCCCATTCCTTCAAATGGTAGTGTATCCCTTTATATGGTGCAAGGAAACCCTCGTTGTTCGCATACCCATTGTCGCATAGATAGTAGTTGCCTGTAATGGACACTTAACACTTGAGAATACAATCTACTTACATCATTCAAACACAATCTGCAATAATATTTCTCGTGCATTACCTTTGGGCACCCTCAATCCATTTGCACGTTGTAGGGCATCGCGCAAAATCCTCGAATCCACGGCTGAGCCTTCCCATCCGGGTAACACGTCGACGAACTGCATATTGCGGTCACAAACGGCAAGGGTATTTGTTGCAATCTGCCCTTTACGGGTACAGTATATCGGCTTGTCAACGTTACTGACCATTAAATTAATGTAACTACCATCAAGAGCACCCAAACAACCCTACACAAAACTCATAATTGAAATATACATCAAATTCAGTTTAATAAATTCGTTAAATTGTTTTTGTTAATGTAACAAAATTACAAAAAATGGATTAAGGGGAAATTAGAAAAAAGAAGATGGAGCTTACCTTGAACCAACACCACATGTTGTCGGTACTATCGTCTGGGACAGGAGCTGGTTTCACAAGTAAAATGGTGTGCAATTTCAATATTGCCTTAAGAACCAGGTGCACAAACTTGGAAACAGTTTGACCGAACCTCTAGAAATCAAACTTAACGACCCTATTTTTTTGTGGTGTGCTAAGACAGACAGAAACATTGCAACTTGCTCCTCAACCCGAATGTACCTCCCATCAGTTAACCCCCCCCATATCACGCAACAAAATGCATAATCTACCAAACGTATTGCGATCCATTCGCAAGTTTGCTAGGCAATCAAAATCACTAACACCTACAAGCCTAGTCATCTGAGTAATCTGATCGGGAATGCGTTCTATATTCCCAAAAGCTGCTGCATTAGAGCATCTTTTTCGTTTACGGGATCACATCTTAAGCATGACACGATAAGCAACAACCATGAAAATTAAGTGTCGAAGGAAATTTTTTTCCATCAATAAGTAAATGCATACTGTGGTAACGTTGTTAGTCGACATTTCAATTCTAGTCCAACAAATTGAAAACAAGTGGCTGCACAAGAATCACAAGTAATATCATAACATGACTTAAGTGCAATAAAAAATACAAAAATCTATCACATAGATACCAACCAATATCAACTACACCCACGAGACCACATATGAATTGCATAATTTGAAAAAGCTTGCCAATCAAGAGCAGCAACGAATTCAGTCACAAAAATGAGCTACGAAAATAACCTAATCAACTGCAATATATCTTTTTTTAATAATCTATTTTTCGGGGTTTGAATGAAATTTGGGGTTCGTACGAAGGTTTTCACATAAATGCATTTATCATTTCGACAACACATAAGGATTATCAAGCACAAATGTGTATTATATATTTTCATTGCCCTATTCTCGTTCATATTGAATACGAATATACAGAAACACTAACTCGATGTCATTCGCTAACGGTGGCCGTGAAAAACTCCAACAAATCGCAAGGTGTTGAACCTTAATTTTTCAGATCTGCTGCAACACATAAACTTCGAATCTGAGAAAAATTCGAATCCATAAGTGTAATGAAATTGCACATAATTTAAATTTCAACTTCAAAATAAATTATGGAAATTAAATTTAAATTAATTAAATAAAGATTTTGAAAATTAAATTAAGTTACAGTAATTTAAATTAAATTACACAATTTAAATAACTTTAATAAAGAATTTCTAAACACAAACCTAATCAAATGGACCACATACCTTTACTCCTTAATCTCCGTGCCCAAAGCATTGTCCCATGAATAATGGGACGGAAGGAGTATAAAATCTTTTCACAACTTTCAATAATAATTAGTATCAGAACCGATCACCTACCCACCGTGGGCATGCATAACGTGCCCACCATGATGTGACAATTATAATTATAGTAAGATAATTTTAATTAGAGTAAGATTTATTAGTTATCTTTCCTAATTAAAATTGCCACATCAATGGTGGGCACGTTATGCTTGCCCACGATGGATAGGTGATCGATTCTGTAATTTTAGTATAACACTTTTTATCCACTATCAATACACTTTATAATTTTTTTTTTAAACCCTTATCATCTCCAAAGATAAAGTTATTTTAGGTACGGGAGTATAAATCAACCAAATCTTGGTTTTGATTGAAAGTAAGAGATAAAATGCGAATTTCATTTGGAAAATCTGTTAGTTTTAACGAGTTCGGACACTAAAACAGAGTGGCAGTTCCCGACTGAGGCGATTCAGCCGTCGGAAAATGGCCGGCAGACACTTCTCCGCCGCCGCAAAATCTCAGAGATCTCCTTTCCTCCTCTTCGGTCTCTCTCTCATCTTCCTCTCTCTCATCTTCTACATCTTCCGCTCCTCTTCTTCTCCCTCTTTTTCCCCCACTCTCCACGCTACCACATTCCCTGCAGCTCCAAACCCTAACGTCGATTATTCGTTCGTTTCCTCGCTTGAGAAGTTTCTTATCAATCATAAATCCAAATTTTCGTCCAGGAGCCCGGACGACAGCGTTCGAGGCGACGTTGATGAACGAGATGTGAAGAGATTAGACGATTTGATTTCGGAGGAAGAGGAGAAACGTCTTTACGGAGGCGAGAGTTCGTTTTGCACGCCGATTAGGGTTTATGTGTATGATATGCCGTCGAAGTTCACCTACGATTTGCTCTGGCTGTTTCACGATACGTATAAAGTGACCAGTAATCTCACCTCCAATGGCAGTCCTGTCCATCGGTTGATTGAGCAGGTGAGTTTTGATTAAACAGAGTTTAGTGTTGATTCTAAATCTTGTTACCGGATTCGTAAATTGTTTACGACTTGTGTTACATGAGCTTGAGTCATTGGATCTGAATGTGAGCCTAGTGTTTTACTATGCTAGTTTCCTTTTAATTTATATTTTATTTATGTTGTGATTTATTGATTGTAGCATTCGATTGATTATTGGTTATGGGCGGACTTGATAGCACCGGAATCAGAGAGGTTACTGAAGAATGTGGTGAGAGTTCACAAGCAGGAAGAGGCAGACTTGTTCTACATTCCATTCTTCACCACAATCAGCTTTTTCTTGTTGGAGAAACAGCAATGCAAGGCTCTTTATAGGGTGTGAGTGCGTTGCCATAGTCTCTTTCTTTGCCTTTTTATTTTTAATGTTTGTTTAAAAATGTTTGTAGCACTTTTTAGCAGCTACCACTGCATGCATGTGTTAATAATTATCATGAGATGGAATGGGATTTTGTTTTCGGTCAGCGTTATCTTGTGGGAAATTGGACTGCATTCTATCACAAGGTTTATGATTTGCTCTATTCTATTCTGCAAACCTTATGGAGACTTTTTAACATTTTGATGGAATAATATGTTAACTATGTTCAACTCTGTTTGGGAAAAACACTTTTCTTCATTTCTCAATTTTGAAAAAAACTGATGTATGATGAAAAGGTAAAACAATCCTCAAACTTAATGTAAAAACTTGTAGACTGTTACTAATCCATCATCTTCTGCATTTTCCTGTCTTCCTGTTTTGTCCTTGAACTGCGTCAATATCTCCTGGTGATGCTCATCATTGGATGAGATTAACAAAAGCAAGGGCAGAATATTATGTATTTTATCTACCTTTTATTGATGACATTCCGTCTGACATCATATGAGGCCAATATCTTCAAAAAATTGACATTATTTTGAATCCAATCTTTAATTTTCATTATCCCTATTTTACCTACTCTCTTTCTGAGATTCCCCTAGGAGACAATGAGCGTGCATCTCTTGTACGATTTGTAACATATTCGCTACATTTTGGAAATGTAGGAAGCCCTAAAGTGGGTCACAGACCAACCAGCTTGGAACCGGTCTGAGGGTAGAGATCATATCTTACCAGTTCATCATCCTTGGTCATTTAAATCTGTTCGGAAGTTTCTGAAGAAAGCAATCTGGCTCCTTCCAGATATGGACTCAACTGGGAATTGGTCAGATTCCCCTTTAAATTTTGTTAGTGCACCAAATATTGTAATTAACTGCAGACATGTAATAGCTGGTATGTGATTGTCTTGACAATTCAGGTATAAGCCTGGACAAGTGTACCTTGAGAAAGACCTGATACTGCCATATGTCCCCAATGTCCGTTTGTGTGATTCCAGATGTTTGTCTGTATCAAAGAGGACTACACTGCTATTTTTTCGTGGAAGGCTGAAAAGAAATGCTGTAAGATCTCATTCTATATTGACATGTGATTTTTTTAACTTAATTGGATCCTTAGGCTAATAGCCCATATCAATTCCGTACTTAAGTTTGCTAGTACAAATACTGTTTTTGTTCTCAGGGCGGTAAAATTCGTGCTAAACTTGTGGCAGAACTTAATGGAGCCAATGATGTGATCATAGAGGAGGGTACTACTGGAGAGGGGGGAAAGAATGCAGCTCAGATTGGCATGCGCAAGTAAACTTGAGCTGCATAATTTAAATTCTGTATGACCAACAAAAGAAATTCCGCTGATCTATTTGGTTTTTTCTTGTTCATCAGGTCTATCTTTTGTCTTAATCCAGCTGGTGATACTCCTTCATCTGCTAGGTTGTTTGATGCAATTGTCAGTGGCTGCATCCCTGTAATAGTTAGTGATGAGTTGGAGCTTCCTTTTGAAGGAATTCTTGATTACAGCAAGGTATATGCCTTCTTGTTTGAGGTTTCACCACGCAAGTTATTCACTCTATCTCCTTGAAATGGTAACTTATGGGATTAAAAATGCGTGCAAGGACTAAATCCGAATTTTAGTTAGTAAGCAATGAAAAACCACTTTTTACATTTATGAGGTGGTTAGTGCTGCTCAAATATGAATTTTAAAGGTTTATTGCTAACTCTGTCTGGATAAGCAATGTGCAGCACTGCACCACATGCTTGAGATCATGTTTTATTTTCCATATCTACAACTTAATATACTGCTTTGGTGACTGAGGCCCTTATTCTATGACAGATTGCTGTGTTCGTCTCTTCTAGTGATGCCATGCAGCCAGGATGGCTCTTATCCTATTTAAGAAATGTTTCTCCCTCTCAAATAAGACAGAAGCAAATAAATCTTGCTAAGGTATTTGCATCTTCATTTTCTTTAGTAAATCGTCATTTTTTACTTTAAGCCTATGAACAGTTATTAATTATTTTCACTTAATTATTAATGGACTAGGCGATGCATTTTTCTGTTCTTGTTTATGGTTACCAACTGTTTACTTATTTCAGTACTCAAGGCATTTTCTATATTCCCATCCTGCTCAGCCATTGGGTCCAGAAGACTTGGTTTGGAGAATGGTTCGTATTCCCATCCTTTCTACAAGTCATTTATTTTTAGCTATGAAGTTTTTAATGAAATTGCCGTGCTAAATGCTGACTTCTTCATGCTATGTGGATCTACTATGGGTTAGTGGCTTTTGCTCGCCTTAAAATGTAAAATAAGTAAAACTCCAGTTTCAGTTTCTTAGCTGCATTCAGAAAGCTTACAAAAATTACTTATCATGATTTTATTATTTTTCTATTACTGAATAAGCTAATTTATCGAAGTATAGTTTGCATCCAATAATCATGTTAGAGTCGTCAAAATTAGTGGTGGCATTGGCATTTGCTAAATGTTGGATCAAAACTCCCAAAACTACTTCAACGAGCCTGTTTTCTTATGAATTATGCTGTTTTACATTAGGCAGCCTTCTAGTCTCTGCCTATTAGTACTATATTAGCCATCCAAGTTTAAAGCAATTCTCATTCATTCACACTTTGAACAGATGGCAGGTAAATTGGTTAACATCAAGCTTCATTCACGGAGATCACATCGCGTCGTGAAAGAATCTAGAAGCATCTGCAGTTGCGAATGCAGGCGACGGAACAGTACTAGCCCAGTTCCCTTCTCCTGATTGTCTATCAAAGAACCACTGAAAACTCTACTCTATTTCCATTTCCTCTCTTTACATTTCTTTTTAGATTTATCCAACTTGTGTAATTGTTTTGACAAAATATTTCGAATTACTGTGTTGTTCATCCTTATTCTTTTCTAGTGATATACGTGTTTACTAAATTCAAAATCAAAGAGAATGTACCTAGATCTACAGAAGATGCTTCACTCCTTCTATACATCTTTTTACTATTTATATACTTACAATTGTTGTATATTCTACTGTGCTGCATTATTGCTTGAAGCCACGGCATGGGCTATTATTTTAATAGTCGATTGTATATTATCTGAGCGTGTCTAAATGTGTTTGGATTTTATGTGCCATATTTTAGTACATTGGCACTTGGCAGAGATGACATGGATTTGCACCTAAAAATAAATTATTTTAATAAATAATTTTTATGAGTGTAAATTTATATTTTATTTTATTTTATAGTAAAATTTATTATTTAATATATTTTTTAACCAATTATTAGATAATGTTTGAAAATTATAATATTATGAAACTCATAAAATTGAAAAATCATCCAAATTTAATATAAAAAATTACTTAAGCATCACTTAATTTTGTTGTCATTAGAAAAAAGGAACGATAAAAAGAAAAGATTATTATGAAATTCATGTTTATTTTATAAGTTATTATTAACTTTAATAATAGGGATTTTAGCTAAATTAAACTTCAAGTAAAACTAATAAATAAATCCTTCATATTGTAATTATAAATTATTAAATTTACATAATAGAAAATACTAGTAACTTATGTAATAATTTACAGAATAAAAGATAGCAATTTATGTGGATGAAGAGTTCTAATGGATACTACTACTACAATTTAAATAATTGTTAAATAATAAAATATAAATCATAATATATTTTCAGATTCATTATATAGATAAATTAAATTTTATAAAACAAAGTTCTTTTATAATTGATGTAGATTAGATAGACTAATGCAACAGATTATTAAGTATTTCGCAATAATTAATCTAAACTGATATCAGAGGGGATTGATGTTTAGATTGGCATGTGATGCGAGGTGAGGTAGTGGAAGCTCAATTCTCTCTCATGTTGACGAGTTTCTTGATCACATGATTTTATATATTTCGTCCTTTCCCAAATAACTTCCTATGAAGGGGATGCAAGTTTTAAGATGAAAAAATAAAAAGTAAAAATAAATAAAATTTAAAAATGATAAAAAGATGAAAAATAAATAAATGAGGGATTAATTGTGATGAGATAGTGTCTAATTTTTTTATTTTTATTTTATTAAAGACAGGCCTAAAAAGAATGTTAGGAAATTATTTTGGGGACAAAAGGAATATTAAATATATTACTATAGTGTACAAATTTTAAAACCAAATAATTGATATACTGCTGAAGAAAAAAGAAGTTATTATAAATTTGTAATATATAAATACTTAATACTTTTTGCTTTAATAATAATAATAATACCCTTTATATGTTACTTTCATATTTTTTTCATAATATTCGTAGAATGAAAGATCAATAATTTATATTGATCATGTTTTTTTGATTATTTTTTTAAAAATCACATCACCGTGAATTTAAAATTAAAATCTTTAATTTCAAATATTAATCACAATTTATATTGATTTAGGAATCATATGTGTAAGATCCAGTGCATAAATAAAAAAAATGAAGAAGGAGTGTTTGATGATTCATGTGAAGGACAACGCGTTTGAGGAGCAATAGGTCGTGGGATACATTTTCCTGATTTGCTTGGCTGTTTCGTTCCCATGTGCATTAAGTCGTCTCTTTACTGTGGAATCATCATACCAAATCACCGACTTCCCATTTCTTCTCTATTTTTCCCCTTAATCTTTTTATTCGTACACGCTCAATCACTACCATCTATAATAAACAAAAATAAAATAAAATAAAAGGTTGAATTGCACCCAAAATCTTTAGGAATATTAATGAACAAAAAACTCAAGTATTGCGTTATAGCCCAATCCTATTCATTTTCATTTTACTTGTTTGTTTTGTGGATAAAGTAAGAAATGCTATTATTAAGGTGGTCTTGAATGTATTTGGATGTATGTTATAAACTTTAATTAAGAATTGGTGTATTTTAATGGAAAATAATAAACTTTAATTGAATAGATGCATCGCACATTTGAAGGCATTTAATTTTTTTTATCGTATTAAAATTTGCTAATTCATTAGGATAATCTCGCGGTAAAATCCAGCAATAATTAAAGTCGCAAATCAAATAAGCGTAGAAGGTAAGAACATTTATGAGATAATAGTTGTCATTTAGACATTTACTATGGATTGCTGTATTTATAGTGTAATTATGTGGTAGGTTAAGTCAAATCAATGTAGATGGAAGTAAAGAAATAAAAATTTAATGAAATAATTGTTAACGTTACTATAATATTTAAAACAATATTTGTAATTAATTCAAAAATTCAGACCAAGGTGGGTCCTTGGCGAAAACCATGGGACTGCCGTCCTATTTTTACATATTAGAGATCTTTAGGCAAAATGATTACTTATTGCATTTTGCCATCAATTTTGTGCGACAAATGAAAATAAAAATAATATAAATAATTAAAAAAAATAAGCGGAGAAAGGAAAAGTGGAGGAAAAAGACGCGAGTAAAAGCATGTAGGAGAAAAATCACTAAGCAGTTAAATTTCATGTTCAGAGCTGCGTGCCGCCTCTCTTATATAAACTCACTAGGAGAGAGAGAGAGAGAGAGAGATAGAGTTTACGCACATTAGGCGATCGAAGATTGAAACTGTAGATTAATAATGCTCTCTCTCAAGGGCAACATGCTTCTGTAATCAGAGAGAGAGAGAGAGAGAGAGAGAGAGGAATTTTAAGCCAAGTGGAGAGTGCCGGCGAGCATTACTGAATACATACACAAATTGTCTTCACCTCTTTGTAGGTATAACTTCCGCCCACCATTTTTACTTTTATTATATATCCGTTTTGCATAGTGAATCTTATGGTTGCACTTGCATCTCATCACTCATCTCCAATTCGAACACACTAATGCTTAAGACCCTGAAACTCCTCTGAAATGCTTCACTGGGGACTTGTTTCGATCATCATCATTTTTGAGTAAGTTCAATCTTCAAGTGTCGCTTCGTTTACATCCCTCAAATGCGTGCAAGATCTCGTCGTTGTGAATGGGAAAATCTGAGAATTTGTGTGAATTAGTACAATCGTGAAATGCCCCTTAAATATAGTTGGATAAACAGATTTTGTTAGATGTAATGATGATTTGAAGCAATCTAATTTGGACAATTTTTTGTTTGTTTTTATAGAAGTCGATTATTGGTCTGAATGATATCACCTTGTCTCTATCGATGACTTCCAATTGCTGTCATTTTGCTTCATTGTTTGGATATTGATATTCTTGTTTTTGTATATTAGAACCAAGTACGAAGCAAAAGTTTGATATTTAGTGATCTGTTTGTATTAATTTCAGGATCTAACTTCACATTAGTAGGTGATTTAAATGGCGTCTAAATCGTTTAAGGCGAGTAGATCAAATTTATCCACAGATTCTGAGATGATGGAGTCTCAGAATGGGAGGCCGCCGCTGCCTCCGCCATCTCACGTCACATTTGCTCGTCGGACCTCATCAGGCCGCTATGTCAGCTACTCTAGGGATGATCTCGACAGCGAGCTAGGCAATGGCGACTTTCTGGACTACACGGTCCACATCCCCCTCACCCCCGACAACCAGCCTAGTAACCCCGTCACACAGAAGGTCGAGGAGCAGTATGTGTCGAGCTCACTCTTCACGGGCGGATTCAACAGCATGACAAGGGCTCATTTGATGGACAAGGTCATTGATTCGGATGCCAGCCATCCACAGATGGCTGGTGCAAAGGGATCCTCTTGCTCCGTTGCTGGCTGTGATGGGAAAGTCATGAGTGATGAAAGGGGAAATGATATCCTCCCTTGTGAGTGTGATTTCAAGATTTGTAGGGATTGTTACATTGATGTGCTGAAAACAGGAGACGGGATCTGCCCCGGATGCAAGGAGCAGTACAATGCAGCTGATTTGGATGAGGAGAGGGAGAATTGGCCGTCTCTGCCACAGCTTCCACCACCACCATCTGGGATGTCGAAGGTGGAGAGGAGGCTGTCGTTGATGAAGTCGACTAAGTCAATGCTGATGAGGAGCCAAACCGGGGATTTTGATCATAACCGGTGGCTGTTTGAAACAAAGGGGACTTATGGATATGGAAATGCTATATGGCCAAAGGAGGGAGGATATGATGATGGGAAAGATAGTCGCACTGTCGAGCCTTCTGACTTGGTGAGCAAACCGTGGAGACCACTCACTCGCAAGCTCAAGATCCCGGCTGCCATTATCAGTCCTTACCGGTACATAAGCACTAATCGACCTGTGTTTTTTATTACATTATAGTTTTTCTTGGCTATGTCTATGTCTTGATTTCGGACATTCGTTTCGTCCAGGCTTCTAGTCTTAGTTCGGATGGTTATTCTTGGCTTTTTCTTGACATGGAGAGTCAGCCATCCAAACACTGATGCAGTCTGGCTTTGGGGAATGTCTGTAGTTTGTGAAATATGGTTCACTTTTTCTTGGATTCTTGATCAGCTACCGAAACTCTGCCCTGTCAATCGAGCGACTGATCTCAACGTGCTGAAGGAGAAATTCGAGACACCTACTCCAAACAATCCCACCGGGAAGTCTGATCTGCCCGGTCTGGATATCTTCGTCTCGACTGCAGATCCGGAGAAGGAGCCTCCTCTTGTCACTGCCAACACCATACTGTCTATACTAGCAGCTGACTATCCAGTGGAGAAACTCTCCTGCTATGTCTCCGATGATGGAGGAGCACTTCTGACATTTGAGGCCATGGCTGAGGCCGCGAGTTTTGCTAACATGTGGGTCCCGTTCTGCCGCAAACACAACATTGAGCCTAGAAATCCGGAGAGTTACTTCAACTTGAAGAAGGATCCTTACAAGAATAAAGTTCTTAGTGACTTTGTCAAGGACCGGAGACGAGTCAAGCGTGAGTATGATGAGTTTAAGGTTCGGATTAACAGCCTGCCTGAATCTATTCGTCGTAGATCCGATGCCTATCATGCTAGGGAAGAGCTTAAGGCCTTGAAGGAGCAGAGACAGAAGAAAGACGACGAGCCATTCGAGGCGATCAAGGTCAAGAAAGCTACATGGATGGCTGATGGAACCCATTGGCCGGGAACTTGGTTGAGCCCTACAGCTGAGCACACAAAGGGTGATCATGCAGGAATTATACAGGTCTTGATATGCCTCTTTATTTCTTGTCTAAGCAATCTTCACCAAAAATTAACTGTGATGTTGTGATTGTAGGTGATGTTGAAGCCTCCTAGTGACGAACCGCTTTGTGGCTCATCGGAGGAGCCCCGGGTGATGGACCTCACGGATGTTGACATCCGCCTGCCTATGCTCGTCTATGTGTCTCGTGAGAAGCGCCCCGGCTATGATCATAACAAGAAGGCCGGTGCAATGAATGCTCTAGTCCGAGCTTCAGCAATCATGTCTAATGGCGCTTTCATTCTCAACCTTGACTGTGATCACTACATCTACAACTCTCAAGCAATGAGGGAAGGAATGTGTTTCATGATGGATAGAGGCGGAGACCGGATCTGCTACGTTCAGTTCCCGCAGAGGTTTGAAGGCATCGATCCCTCTGACCGGTACGCCAATAGAAACACGGTCTTCTTTGATGGGAACATGCGAGCTCTCGATGGCCTACAAGGTCCGGTTTATGTTGGAACTGGATGTCTCTTCAGGAGGGTTGCTCTTTACGGCTTTGATCCTCCTCGAGCTAAGGAGCGTAGCTCCGGCTTCCTCAGTTGCTGCTTTCCCCGTCGGAGGAAGCACACTGCCATCGCTAGCAATGCAGAGGAGAATAAGGCGTTGAGAATGGGAGACTCTGATGATGAAGAGATGAACCTCTCACTCGCTCCGAAAATGTTTGGAAACTCGAATCTACTCATCGATTCCATTCCGGTGGCGGAGTTTCAAGGCCGGCCGCTAGCTGACCACCCCTCAGTGAAGCACGGAAGGCCGCCCGGCGCTCTCACCATACCACGTGACCTTCTTGATGCATCCACCGTTGCAGAGGCGATCAGTGTCATCTCATGTTGGTATGAAGATAAATCCGAGTGGGGGCAGCGCGTTGGATGGATTTATGGATCAGTCACGGAGGATGTTGTAACGGGATATAGAATGCATAACCGGGGTTGGAGATCGGTCTACTGTGTGACCAAACGAGACGCCTTCCGTGGCACAGCGCCTATCAACCTCACGGATAGGCTCCACCAGGTCCTCCGTTGGGCTACTGGCTCAGTCGAGATCTTCTTCTCGCGCAACAATGCCCTCCTAGCCAGCTCGAGAATGAAGATCCTGCAGAGGATTGCATACCTCAATGTTGGAATCTATCCCTTCACGTCCGTGTTCTTGATTGTCTACTGCTTCCTCCCCGCGCTCTCCCTCTTCTCCGGGCAGTTCATTGTCCAATCCCTCGATGTCACGTTCCTCGTCTACCTCCTGACCATCACCGTAACACTCTGCGCTCTAGCTGTGCTCGAGGTGAAGTGGGCGGGGATAGAGCTGGAAGAGTGGTGGAGGAACGAGCAGTTTTGGTTGATCGGAGGGACTAGTGCGCACTTGGCTGCTGTCTTCCAAGGTCTACTGAAGGTGGTTGCTGGAGTCGAGATCTCATTCACTTTAACGTCCAAATCAGCAGGAGACGACGATGATGATGACTTTGCTGATCTCTACATAGTGAAATGGACTTCACTTATGATCCCTCCGATTGTGATCATGATGGTGAACTTGATAGCTATCGCGGTTGGGATTAGTCGGACAATCTACAGCACGATACCACAGTGGAGTCGTCTCTTGGGTGGCGTTTTCTTCAGCTTTTGGGTGTTGGCGCATCTCTATCCCTTCGCCAAGGGGCTGATGGGGAGACGGGGGAGGACGCCTACTATTGTGTTCGTGTGGTCGGGGCTTATCGCCATCATTATATCGCTCCTATGGGTGGCAATCAACCCTCCGGAGGGAAGCAACCAAATTGGTGGATCTTTTCAGTTTCCTTGATTGACCCATGATTTATTTGAGGTCAAGCTTCCTTATGCTCTCTCTCTTTTGAGGATTTTTCAGACAGATTTGGTAATGTTTTGTGCATTATTTGGTTGTAGTATAGTCTTGCGATTTTAGACAAAGCTGCATAGAGGAAAACATAGGAGTTGTTGGTAATTCTTTGATTGTTTTAGTCTTATAGATTTTGAACTTTATTGATCAAGAGATCACCCATTTTTTAGCAACTAAGCTGTATTGATCTATTCCTTGCATTGTGTGTTACTGGTAAAATTGCTTATAAGTTGTGAATCGTTAACCCTAAAGCAATGATACGGTAGTATGTATTGAGAAATTTGACGATTACATCGACTTATAATGAACGAAATATGAATTTGATGATTATATCAATTTTAATAAACGAGACAGAAATAACGCTCGAAATTTAATCATTTTTTAGGATATACAGTTGTACACAATTATCTAAAGTAAATAGTTGTACACGATTGGTTATTTTAGTACACAACTTCGTATACAACTCAAACTACATTGTTTTTTACCTACGTAGCAATCAACCAACACCGATATGGTCCAAAAAAAAGTACTACTATATCTGTGTACAAAAAATCCTAATTGTATACTGATGAGCATAAGCGCATCTATAATGGGAGGCGCTAATTGGTGATCTCCACTTTAACATCTTGCCTCTCCATATATTGGCTCTATAAGTGATGCTATAATCTTCATTTCTATTTAATTCTATTTTTATTCTTCTATTTTAAAATTAAATATTTCATTAAAATTAAAAATTCAATATTGCATTAATTAAAATAAAATATAAGATTTTAAAATTAAAACATTACGATAATTAAAAATTAGGTGAAAAGTAAAAGAATTAAAAAAAATTAGGATTTTAAAAGTAAAAAAAATTAAAATTAAAATCAAAATCAAAATCAAAAAATTAAAATAAAAAACCCTACTTTTAATCCACCCCCTCCCCCAGCAGCCAATTTCCTTTCTTTTCTTTCTTCGGTCTTCCCCTCTTTCTTCCCCAACCCACCGACTCCCCCATTTTTGCAAACAGCCGCTTTCTATGTTTTTTTTTAATTGGAGCTCCTTCCCCTTCGATCGTGCCCGGCACAAAGCGAGGAACCCAGCACGCACCACGCCGGCACGCCGACGCGCGACTCTCCCTAGGCGTCAACTCAGTCCGACGCTTTTGAGCTAGCGTTGTGGATGCTCTAACCGTGTGCTTTTAAAAATGAGAGTTTTTTTTTTCCAAAATCAAGTTCTAAACATGTATTAAGTCATCTATGTAACATAAGATACACAAAGCATTAATCTCATATTGGTTGAGTGTTTTTGAAGGTTGGAAGATGATTCAATTAATTGAATTTATTACTTCTTGTTTGATTTGGATAGTGAGTTATCCATTACCCTTACTTGAGGGTAATCTAATCACTCAAATTGTCAACCCTCAAAATAGAGGGGAAACGAAAGAAATGGAATCTCTTACTTAGTTACTAATGATTCATAATTTCCATTGTTAAACCAAATACTTAATAAAAATAATTGTTATTGTTTTTTTTAGGGAAACTTATTGAAAAACCAACTGTTGGTACCTCTGGTACCAAAACTTACATTACATGAGCATGAGAGATAAATCACTTGAGAACCAAGAAGAAAAACTCATCTCTTTGTCTAAAATTCCAAAAAATTTGTTCCAACTCCACATTCTTGCTTTTATCCCCAAAATCGTGTTTTTGATATCCCAAGCCTTGCCTTCAAATCTACTTTCGTTTATCCTCTTCCATAGTATCCAATTGGTGCAGCTCCATAGAGTACCTTTAAGAACTTTTCACTCTTTTTCCCCCTGCCCAGATAGATGAACATGTTGAAATGTGAATCAATACATTGTGGTCGAACGGAGCAGATCCCTAACCACTTATGGATTTCATCCCACACCATTTCGGTCTTTGGACAATGTAAGAAAATATAGTTTGTCGTCTCTTCATGATGTTGATTGGGCGTATTTTATACGCATTTTGATGGATTTTAATGCATAGTTCCTGCTTATTATTATCTTTTGGAGTTAATTATGGAACTAATGAATTATTTTAATGATTTTTGATAGGTTTGGGAGAAAAACTTCGATTTTTTAGAAGAGTTTTGAAGTTGTGAAGCTGTGCGAACAGGCTAAGCGGTGTGCCCATACCGTCTGGAATGTCTGAAATTGAAGATTGACGAGAAGATAATTGTGGGCTGACTCTTATTTTGTCTTCTAGTGACTATTACCTTATTTTAACTTTAGTGGGCTTTAATTTATTTTTTGGCTTGCACGCCGCTTTACCTATTAGAAGTAGAATTAGGTTTTTAATCTTTATATATATAGTGAAAAAACACACACATTCACGCCACTTTTTGGAGAGTAACTGGAGGCGTGAACTTCAACAATTTATTCAAGTTTTTCTTTTCTTCTTTATTTCTCGTAATTATTTATTTATTTTATTTTATTTATGTGTTCTAGCTAATTTCGTTTATTCCAGCAACGATTAGGAAAGCACTAGCATGATTATTCTGTGAGATCTAATTTGTTCTTATACTTTATTTTATGCTTGTATCTGTGATTCTACGTGTTTATCGTTATTAATTGTTTTAATCCATTGGGTAGTGCGCAATATTTAGTGGGTTAGAATTAATTATACAGCCAATTAAATCGGCCATAAGTAATTGTGGTTTAGGTTTGATTAGTGGTAAATTGACACATCAGGGTCAAGGAAAAAAGCAGTCTTAATTCAATAATCCTGTGTCAGAGTTTATTGATTTTGAATCGGGCTTCTCTAGATATTAATGATGTCGGCTCATTAAACCTATAGAGCGTCTCTTATGGTTGTCAGTCGATTATGGTAGTAATTAGTGAAGCGTCTTCCTAATTACCGAATAATTAAGGAGAAATAAGATCACGTCAGAAGCGTCTTCGGTGGTTATAACTGGTTTGCTTGCATGAATTTATATTTGCATCAATGATCAGAATAATTAAGTTAGGGTGGACTTAATTGATTGCTGGAATTCTTTATTAATTGTTGAAATTTTCTATTTATTTATTTAGAATTAGAACCATTGCAATTCTTTTGGGTTTTATTTATTTATTTTTAGATTTAGTATTTTCTCATTTTTCCCCATTAACTTTGTTTATGGAGTTTCTATGCAAGTTGGATTTTAGGAGAATTCTCACCGATTCCTTGGGAGACGATTTTGCTTACTGCTGTCTGCGCAGTGTGGGCATACCGGCTGACTGTCGGATATTTTTGGTGTAAAACGACGCACCAAGATGTATGCATGCGCTGCACCTGAGCTCTTCTTCATTCAGCGGTACATTTCTCCGCCTCAAGTTGTCGCAAGTTGGTAATCTATTTATCAAAATCCTCCATGCCGTCACTCTCGCTTTTTGAGGAGTGGGTATTCCCCAAACCTTCGAGAGTGTCTCTTTTTTCAAGATCACTGATGATGTCTCATTTCTGATCGCCTTGCTGGCTGCATACGTTGTTCTTATTGAATAGAAACCATCCTGAGCAACACTCCAAGTTCATCCATCGGCATTTCCTGCACTTGGGACAAAATCAGAAATGACATTTAACAGTTCGTTAACCACATCAATCTCCCTCTCGAAAAGCTCCCGTCTCCATTTCAACTCCCAAGTCCAACTCCCATTAGTCCACCTCCCCGACTCACTAATAAGAACTTCTTTGTTAGCACTAAGTTGAAACAATCTAGGAAAGACGAACTTAAGAGGTTTCGGCCCCGCGCATTTGTAACTCTAAAATTTTATTTCCCGACCATTCCCAATCTTACGTCTAATATTGTCCAAGAACCAGGATTCATTCGAGCCCCCACCTAAAGATAGAATTTTAGGCCATCAACCGACTCTAGACCTACATTGCCCCGAACAACGCAAACTCTGTTCCCCCCACTTTAGATCCCCATATAACGATCTAACAACTCTAGCCCACAACTTCCCGCCCCATTTAGATATCTCCAAATCCATTTCACCACCAAAACAGAATTGAACCAATCAATGTTTTTAAATCTCAGCCCCCCCTCCTCTTTTTTATTTAAACAAAGATCATTCCATTTTACCCACGCAATCGACCCTGAGTTCGCACACCCACCCCAAAGAAATTTGCCAAATAAAGAATTCAAAGATCTCACAGTTGCTTTTGGAATAAAGGAGAATGAGAGCTGATAAATTGGGATAGACTGCAGCACCGCTTTCACCAAAGTGATACGCCCTACCAGAGAAATTTTCTGAAGAACGCATCAATTTTCTTCTTGACTTTCTCCACGAGATAGTTCCAGTCCACAACCTTTTTGCTACAGCCGCCAACTTTGATTCCAAGATATTTGAAAGGAGTGGAGCCAACTTTACAATTCAGTTCGGACGCCATCCTCTCCATTTTGCAGTCATCGACCCCAATGCCCATCAAACTGCTCTTGTTGAAATTCACCGCAAGGCCCGAGATTAATTGAAACAGTTTCAAGATGTTTTCACCGCCTCTGCATTTCTTTCATTATCGACCAAGATGAAAATAGTATCATCCGCGTATTGGAGATGAGAGATCTTGACTTTATCATTTCCTATCTTGGTAGGCTGCATGAGTTGTCTTTCCACCGCTCTGTCGATCAAAGAATGAAGGCCTTTAGCCGCAATAAGGAAAAGAAACGGGGACAAAGGATCCCCCTAACGAAGACCTCTCTCCAAGTTGAATTCCCCCGACGGAGATCCATTGACCAGAACGTTTGCCGAAGCCGAAGTGAGACAGCCTTTAATCCATTTCTTCCAAAGTGGATCAAAATTGAATCTATCATCAAACATAATATCGATGCAATCCCACTCCACAGAATCATACGCCTTTGCGAAATCAATTTTGAAAATGATTATCCCCTTACCCCTTTTCTTTGCTTCTACAATAACCTCGTTCAGAATCACAACTCCATCGAGAATGAACCGACCGCTGATGAAGGCACTCTGATTATCTGAGATGATGGAGTCCATGACAGCCCTCAATCTGTTCGCAAGAATCTTGGCAATGACCTTATAAAGGCTACTGATGAGAGAAATAGGTATATATTCATCGAGTGAACACGCCTCTTCTTTCTTAGGAATGGGCATAATGAAGGATGAATTGCACCGGCAGGGAATTTTTCCGTTTGTGTGAAATTCCTTCATAACCTAAAAAAATCGTCCTTGATAACCTCCCATGACGTTTTCCAAAAGTTGAGATTGAAACTATCCGGCCCGGGGCTTTTGTTTCCATCACAACTCCATATAGCATCTTTAATTTCTTCTATCGAAAAGGGTTTAATCAGATGCATCTTATCCTCTGTCGACAGTTTCCGAGTAGCGAAATTCGGAGGTAGAATTGGTAGAACTCTCTTTGATTTTCTGAAGAGACTTTCAAAAAAGTTCTTGACTCTCTCTTTAATGATGTTCGAGTCATCTATCCATTGATTCTCAAGGAGCAGCCCTGACATTTCATTCTTTTTTCTCCGACCAACAATAAATTTATGGTAGAAGCTAGAATTCAGATCGCCTTCCTTTAGCCAACGGACTTTTGGTTTCTGCTGCAGTAGGCTTATCTTTTTTCTCGATTGTAAGATGAGGTTAGTTCTGATTTCGTTCCTCCTAATGATCTCCTTCTCTTCAAGGTCAAAAACATCATCAAGGATGTCCAGTTCATAGAGTTCTTCCTTCAAAGATTTGATCCCATGTTCAATATTTCCGAACGATTTCTTGTTCCATTATTTCAAGGTAAGTCTCAGTTTCTTGAGCTTCTATTTGAACACAAAGCAGCTCCAGCCCGAAATCTTCGTCTCTTCCCAGACTTTCTGCACCACAAGATTGAACTCAGGATGTGAATTCCAAGCATTTATGAATCGAAACGATTTCGGCCCCCAATCCACCGTCTTTGTAGTAAGAGAGATCGAACAATGGTCCGACATCGATCTTTGGAGACCGCAGCCGTTGGTAGCCGGCCAAGCTTTGAGCCAACTCTCGTTGATAAGAAATCTATCCAATTTGCTTTTGCAACCCCCGTTCGGTTGATACCACGTAAATTTCCTCCATTGGGTTCTGATCTCAACCAGTTCACTCTCCCGAATAAAAGAATCAAAATATCTCGAGTCCGCAATTCCAGTGAACTGCCCTCTTTCAACTCGTTCGCCCAGGCCTCTTATAGCATTAAAATCCCCCGTAATACACAGACACTTATCCACATTTTGCTCGGAGATAGATCGGATCAAATCCCAGAGAACGGTCTTATCAGAGCTATCCATATGCGCATAAACGTTGACAAAATAGCAGCAAAGATTACCCGGTACCCATCTTCCGTTCACAATCACTGCTCCCTGGATATCCCTTTTACTAGATGCCACAAAGAGCTCCTTATTCCACACACTCAAAATACCTCCAACCCTTCCATCGAAATTTCTCACGGCCAAATCAAACTTGTTTGCTCCCCACCATGCCCTACAAACATTTTCTGAAAAAGATTCCATCTTTATTTCCTGAATAAAACAAAGATCGGTTTTCTGATTCCTAATCAAGTCGCAGAAATCTCTCTGCTTCGACACACTCCCCAAGCCCCTGATATTATATGAGAGTAAATTCATGGATTACCTCCTCATTCGTCTCCCAGGACCCTGTTTGCGCCTTCTTTCTTTTTTTGTGCCAAGATTTGGGCTGTCATTTCTGAATCCTGTAGGTTGCTTGAGAGGCCCAGATCTTTACCAAACTTCCCGACTTTTAATCCCTCATCCACCCCTTTTGGCTCGCTCTCCACCTTAGATTTTCCTGTGAGTCTATTACTAATTGTGTCTTCGTCCCTTTCCAAATCACCGTCGAAATTGATTTGGGCAATGAATTTACCCCATCTATGCATTTTCTTCTCCTTTGCTTGTGTCCTCTGAAGCTTCTTTGTTTTCATTTCCTGGTTATGGTTGGTCGTGTTCCTATTGCCCCTATTCTTCCTTATTTTCTTTTTTGATTTAGCGACTTCATCCTCCTCCCCTTGGTGCTCACGATTCTCCTATCTCTCATCGCTCGCTTGCTCGTAACATCTCGATCGATCCCCACAACTCGGCCCAATCGCGTTGTGAGGTACCAGCTCGACAACCCTTGTCTCTTTATGCAGCAATCTTAGCGCCGCATCGGGCGAACTAACGTCACCTGATGATGGGGGATTATCTTCTCCTTTCTGCGAAATAATAAATTCAGGGGTTTTGGTCGTTCCCCCCGCGAAACCCAATCCTCCTGCTCTTGGGTTGCATCGTGGACCATAGCCCAAGGTATTTGGGAATTCTCCTCTCTGGATTTACTTGGCCCACTAGTTCTTTGTAAAGAAATATCCGACAAACACAAAACCTGGCCCAAGTGGCTTGAAGGAATTTCTAAAAAAGATTTTTTGGAGACTAGAGAAGCCGCCTTGTCATCATTAGTTATCTCGACATCTGTGCTTCCAACAATATTGCGTGCGGGATCCGAAGGCCCTCCAGCCTGGGTAACTGAAACGTCTTCCCCCTGATCATCGGAAGCCGAAGAGTTTTTGATGAAGGCATCCGTCGGCGACAGAGAATTGTCTTTCCACGACCAGTCTGAGTCCGAATCATTCAGCCCATCAATCCTCATGTCTTTCGATGATAAAACATTATGTGTGGGTACTTCTTCCACCCGGATATGGAAAGGCGCTCCTTCAATTCTACACTAAAGGAGTCTATCGACTGAATTGAGTCATGTGGAGATTTGAATGAAGGCTTTATCCAGCCTCTCTCTGAGTCTTGTACTTTCGTCGATCTTCAGAACCAGGCGAATTTTTGCACATGCAAGGTCGAAAAATCTTGGATTCTATGCGTGTAGAGGCACCCCGATCCATAAATGGTTGAAGTTCACGTATCTCCAAGGTCTATAGCATTGGAACCAAAAAGAACTCCATTCGTTGAGTTCCGCCATTGCACTTTCAACTGACTTCTCACTTGTATTTTGGATTAACACCAAGTTGCCCCCCAGGGAACTCACCTTAAGGCACCCCGCGCATTCACTGTTTATTTCATCTCTAATGTCTTCCCATAGAAACTCTAATTTGATGAAACCCATATATGTCCCGCGAAGCCATTCCTTTTTCGATTCCGTGGGTTGAAACTGAAGAACTTCATCAGCCAAAGGTTCCTCAACTTTCTTCCCTGTCAGAACCTCCATGAAAGAGACCCCTTCATTTCTTTTACTTGTCGATGTAGAACAAATCTTAGTTTGCTCCCTTCGGTCCGCTGCTCTTTTGTCGATACCCTTGCAATCTGCAGCCTCCGTATCCCTTCCGAATTTGGGTTTGTAGACTCTAATCTTGTAGCTACCAATCCAAAGATCATTCAGTTCTGCCAATAGATTCTCTTGGTGTTCAACGTTCTCAAATCTAACAAAACCGAAAGGACTTTCTTTTAGGTCCCGTTTTTTTTGGCAGAAAACATCAGCGGTCTTTATGTCACAGTCATCGGGGATGTTGTTGAAGAAGAAAGTTGTCGTTCTGTCACAGTCTTCCGGCCGTCGAACTCTTTTACCAGTAGTACCACTTCGATTCCAGTTTCTTGCAGCTCCATGCCAAGTATCAGCTCTCCATCTGAAGGGTTTTTGGTTCCTAGGGTTTGGGATGTTGAACTGCCTCATCGATTTGCTCTCGGAAAGGGACGGACCTACCCCTCTCTTCCTCACCTCTCTCCGCTCGCTCTCCATGATAAGATTGACCTACTTGAACACGAGTGATATAATGATCCCTTACCATTTCACTCCTTTATTTTATTTTATTTTATTTTCATTAATCTACTTGAACCAAACGAGCACTAAGAATACTAAAAAACTAAAAATAAACTGTATCCTAACTAATTTAACCGTCTACAATTTTCATGCCTAGTTTATAACTTTATGTATCGTAATTTAATCGCTAATTAATGTGTTATCTATTTAGTAGGTGGTCTTAAATATTATATTAATCATTTTAATCACATAAAAAATCCCCCCAAAAAATGTATGGGGCTTAAAATTGCAATCGTATCTTCTATCACGTACTTAAGAACGTGCGTTAAATTTTAAAATAATTTTCGTACTTTAATAGTAATTTTCACATAACAAAGTACAATACTTCAAATTAGAAGATAGTATTTCGGTCTTTCAAATTCTACAATTTTTTTTTTCTTCTAAATTTCTCTCTTCTCAAATAATTTTATTTTCTTCGAGTGATTTCAATTGTATTTCGGCATTTTCTTTAACTAGTGTATCTCCCGCGCTATGCGCGGTGATTGTGATCTTAAAATAAGATGATATAAATTTTAATGAAAATAGTTAGTGTATTGTGAATGAATAAAGGATCACACTTAGAAAATAGTGTAATAATGATAATTAATTATATTGTGAGTGAAAAAAAAGATCCATCATGTGATGCAAACTTTCCAAAACTATAATAAGACTAATATTTGTGAACGTCCTTAAATGGCAAAAATAGACTGTTTTGTGGGCGTAGAGAGTAATTATTAGTATAACCTAAAAAAAATAAGTTTAATATCAAATTTATTATTTGCAAATTGATTTAATATTTTAATATAACCAATGTAACTTATGCAAATATATAACATTTGTTTATATATAGATATAGTATCACTTATATTATAAGTTGCTAATGATATAACATTTGATTTGATAAGTGAATTCATTTGTTCTTTTTCAATTTTGAAATAAACATGAATTTAGTTTGAGCATTGGATAATTGGAGTATTATATTACGTGTTTGATGATATAAAATCGTTCATAATTTATATTTGAATAATTTAATTATAAACTTTCAATCATATTCTTCTAATTGAATTTATTTACACAATCTTTCATTTTTATATATATTAGTATACCACTCGTGCGATGCACGCAGATTATATATTTAAAATAATAATAAATAAAACAAGAACCATATATAGATACATAATTATAAAAAATTAAACTATATTTTGTAATTGGTTCTATTAGTAAATTTCATACATTAAATAAATCTAAATGCATAATATAATAATCAAAATATCATAATATAATTTATTTATTTATTTATTTATTTCAGAGTCAGTACATATTAAATTAAATGATTATCCACAATTTTTCATTTAAGATGCATATGTAATCCAAGATGAAACCACGCTAAATAAAAATAAAAATAAAAATAAAATGTAAAAATTACACACTCCATGTCTTTTTCGAAAAAAATTGATTCTAATTTGAATTTTTTATACGTTATTTTGTAACTTATACTTAATATTCTCTATTCGACTATTAATTTCATTAAACTTCAACATATTTAGAACATTTTACGACATAATAACTAATCATTGTTTTTCTCTATTTTAGTTAGTTAATTAACTCCTCATGATTTATTTGTAGCTAGATTTTTAATTTATAATTATGTTAATATTATTTAACTAAAATAAATGATCAATGAATTCAAAAAGATAGCTACATCATCATCCTTTAGAATGTAATATTTTTTCTTTCATAGAATAAATTATAATAATTTGATGTATTTTGATAGTAATATTATTTTATTCTATCAATATTTATTTTTTTGCAGAAATAAAAGAGTCAATTAAATTTTTATACATAAATAAAAGTTCAATTATTTAACATTATTTTTTAAAAGAGTCAGTTATATCAATATTGTTAACATTAAATTTGTTGAGTATGTTTAGAGATATAATAATCAATTTTGTAATTAAAACATAAAAAAATGGCGGCCCTGAGACAAAATTTAATTAAAGAAACTTATATATTTTAATTAAGTTATATCATTAAGAACAATAAGAAAGAAAAACAAGAAGTTATACCATTAAGAAAGAAAAAATAAAATATTGATGCGAAATTTATGGAAAACGGAATCAGCAAAGAAAAAATAAAATATTGATGCGAAATTTATGGAAAACGGAATCAGCAAATTTTTTGGAGAATGGAATCAAGACACGTTTGCTTTATAATTTCCTAGAAAAAACGGTTGTTTATGAATTTTCACTCCAATTCCAATTATGTCCTTCAAATTGAATGAAATTACATTTATTTTGCTCTTTATATATATAAAGATAAGTAGAATTTACCAACCTCTCTAACAAAAAATTTAATTTGAGGAAAAACAAACACACACACACACGTTTGACTTATACTCCATTAAAGTGACAGAAAAATCTTTGTCCTTTTATTTCAATGAGGTTGTCAACATTACAAACTTTGTCTTAGTCAAAAGGATAGTTTTATCAAATGACTAGAAAGCTCGTAATTCTATGAAAAATTGGATAAAAAAACGTATACCATTATATAAAATGGCTACTTTAATTTCATAGATTAACGACTAACTAATTAATATTTGCAGCAACAAAGGATATCAGGGCCATCCGGTTGTTTACTGCAATATCCATAATTGAACTTTCTATTAATGCATAGTCCCAAGCATTTACCACTTCCAAATGTGTTCGAACACACTGCGTAGCAAAATGGATTCAACTCTTCTCCCTCTTCACTCACAAATAATAATTTCACATAAAAAAACAAAAACAAACAAATCAGTGAAACTATTTTCCAACATATATTAGAAAATGGATCAAAAGAGACTGACTAATGAGATTAAATTTGGAATAGATGTTCTAATTCTATTATTGAGATTAATCACGTGAATTAAGATTAATGAACAAATTAATAAAACTCACGAACAACATTTGATCATGAGTTCGAATCCTGCATGGAGGGAAATTTTACCTCATTAATTTAATATGACTGTTCATGCGTTATAATTGACTTGTTAAGTAGATTTTTGTTGGCTTATTTCGTTACATGTATGTTTTAGTAGATCTTAGATTTGGACCATAGATATAACGATCGTATATGATCTGAGAGAATTGTTTAAATGAGTCGAAGTATTTATCGCCTAAAATAAGAATAATTTTTAGTCCTTGGATCGTGAATATCTACGATGAATTCATGAATTTGTTGAATGAATTCATGGTCCAATGTTCGAACTTCGTATGTGGCAAAAATTATATTTTTTTAAAAGTATTAATAGGATAAATTACTCACATTCATAACATGTATGTGAAAAATAATCATTTTCATTAAAACATGGTGAATCTTCCCAAATTATAGTGTAATACCGATTACACCCTTGGATTGCGATAGATTTGTATAGATTTTTGTAAAAGTTCTTACACTTTTCTTACATAAAGGTTCATGTGTAAGAAAAATGTACAATTTTTAGATGATGGAATAAATTTAAATACCTAATATACTGAACCCGTTGAATTCTAAATTTTTTAAAATCTATTATTAAATTAAAACATTTATCTCAAGGTTAAAAAAAATTAAAAATTATATAATATGCTACAAAAATTGGCTCTCTACCCAAAAAACAATTAGTCGTGAATACTTCATCATCACCAATAGCGTCCTAAACTAGGAATGGCTAGTGATCAAGGCTAATAAATTATCCTCCACTAGTGGGTATTTTGTTCATTTTACTTTTACCCCAGAACAATTACAATAATTCAATTAGCTGTAGATAAAATGGCCGTTTACTCCATTAGCTGATGGTGTTCAACAATGTCGGTTAATTAACTTAAACAATCATTTGTCCCCAAGGGGCACCAAGCGGTGCGAACTCCTATCTACGAACAGTGAGATATAGGGATCAAACTTCATCGCTTCCCCTCCCCAAAGTCCAAAAAAAAAAAAAAAAACATTTTTTCCACGGCTAATCACTTATTTCGGCTCCTCTCGTTATTCTCTAGCTAAATAAGTATACCCCTAAATTTTAACACGTAAATAAACTATAAACAATATTAATCAATTTCATACATTCTAACACGAATAAAATATGAAATATTCAACGATTAAATAGCATTTCAATAAGTAGGTGAATCTGCGATTCAAAAATAAGTAGGTGAATCTTCATAATTTGTACCGTGAAAAGGATCAAATTACACTTTTTTGGCTCAAATATATATGAAATGTAAGAAATATATTGGAAAAGTTCAAAAATGATTGAGATATTAGAGATAATTTAGTCAATTTGGTAAGATTTTTATAGAGGTGAGTATTTTAAATTTTTGCTCTTTTTTTAATCTATAATATCTCATAACAATTCATAAGATTTCATAACAAATTCATAATAAACTCATTTTATATGACAAGTGTAATTTGTATAAAAATAACTAATTAATA